>NC_090177.1:8015284-8295284 GCF_024679245.1 Pseudorasbora parva | reverse complement strand
TCCATAATTTATGAGACAACATTTGCAAGCCACATCATTAACGGAAATGTCAGTTTTTCTGTTTTTTCCCCCCAATGTTATAAAGTAGCTTTTACACATTATCCAAAAGAGTATAGAATCTGGATAAAAACATAGGAAAAAAGAAGCAGAAACAAGTGATAAAAGCATTGGTTATGCACTTTATAGTCTTTAAAAATAATGCGATAATGAGAACATCGAAAATGCTGTTTTGTGTGTATGTGTGTGTGTGTGTGTGTGTGTGGTGGGGTGGGGGTGGGGGGTCGACTTCAGTAGTGTTTCTCTCTTCACAGTTTTCAGTGTAATAGTGTTTTATAATGCATTGTATTTTAGGACTTTTGACCTCCTCTGAATCTCTCTCGGTGCAGATGCATGAATAAAACATCTCACGTGTGGATACTCCAGTAAATCTGGGCCAGGAGACCTCCAATGTTGTCTAACAAACTCAGAGGACCCTTAGATTATATTGCAGATGGATTTTAGCGCAGTTGCTACTTGACATTTGATTTTAGTTCTTGTGTGCTGTGGTATAATAATAGTGTGGTAATCATAAATCTGTGGATTTGATCCCTGTGAATCATCACTGGGTTTTTGAGCAGGTCTCTTAAAATCAACATGACACAGGTCATTTTTACTTTTGTTGTGTGGCATATTTCCAGGTAAAATAGAATATTCAAAAAGAAAAAATGTAGGATGACGTGATTCATCTCCAAATTTCATAAAAATAAGCCAAATGCGAAACAGTAAAGTTGGTTAAGAGGTGGAAAAAAGATTATGAATAGATACTTTTTGTTGGAATAACGCACGTTTTGAGAAGGTTTTGAGTCAATTCTGATTTAACATTTTACTTGTTTGGTGGTTTTTAAATATTTTAAATTCAAGAAATAGTTTTAAAATGATTGCTTGTGTCATCCTCTTAATTTTAGATCAGGTAGAAACCACAGAAAGCACCGTCCATCAGAATAAGACCCCATTAATCAGCAGTGGATGTTTCTTGCGGTGTGGCAATTTTAGCAGGATGAGTTTAAATGCCTTTGGTTGCATTACAGTGTGACGTAAGACCCCTCTCCCGTTTTCAAATTAATCTTCTTAAAACGGAGCTGTCTGATTTGATATGCTTTATTATATAGAGATGAGGCTCTAGTATGTGCTCATTAGTGAAAAGGATAATGATAACCACTCGTGCTCTCATACAAAGACAGTGACTCAAAGTGTGTGTGTTTAAATCTGTGTGTGTCTTCTATCTTTGACCTAAAGACACGGTGATGCCTTGCTCTAATCAGCTCTGCCTTCACAGATTTAATGAGTTAAATGAACTCCATCACAGGCGATATTAAACTGAGCTTAAATCACAGAGTTCAGTTGAAGTTTATAATTAACAGATGTAAAAATGACAATAATGACCACCACACTTGGTCTGTATGTTCATGTGTATTCATGCATATTAAGTCCAGGTCACTACATTTCAAATAAAGAAAATGTAGTCTATCGGTTAAAAGTTATGTTAAAACTACACTGTGTAACTTTTTTAGTTTATTCTTAGCTAAAAACACTTAGTTCTTTCAAAAATATGTGCTCATTAATGTATATTTACTTCTTTCAAGTTATAAAGCAAGTTATATATACTAGTTATATAGTATAAAGTTTATAATATGCCATTGAAAATGCATACGGGTGAGGGGTTCAAATGCCGGTCGCCATGTTGCCCCTCCATCTTGAAAGTACAGTAGCCAAAGAGGGACATACCCGTAAATTCAAGCTTTGCCTTTCGCGTTTTAACACTCGATGGCACCGTGTCGAATGTGAAGAGGGGGATTGCCGTGTTAATCTTGGACTAAATCGGCCACCGTAGGAGTTAAAACGAAATCAGAATTGAGAGGAACAGAAACGAACATTACACCGCTAGATGGGGGAAAATATCACAGTGTAGCTTTAACAAAAATAGTGTACCAATATACATTTTAAAAAATATAGTAGAGTTTATTAATTTTGAAATTTTGTTTCTTATTTATGCAGTAATGAGAGGGAGATTTGTCGGAGCATTTCAATGTGCTTAATTGCCGCATGAAAATATCACAATGCAAAACATTTTAATGGTCTTAAAAATGTAATATAAATAGCTTTTTTCTTTATTTTATTTGCTTTTGGGGTGAAATGTGAGATGTTCTTGACAGGTTGCATCACCCAACCAGTGATGAGAAAATGTGTGAGGGTGAGTTTGGCATTATTCCTGACACTATTGCTGCTTTTAAACTTATAACTACCTTCAATGATTCATCGTGCCATTAAAACAAACTGCTAATGAGTTAATCCTAATAGCGGTCTGCCCTTCCAAACTTCACTCCCTCAGTATCCAAAACTAATCCAGCCCTGAAACTTTAGGATTTACAGCCGTGTCCCATAAGATACATATCCTGAAAATAAAACAGATGCGTTTCACCTTCTGTCCCACTGTAAGCTCGAGGGGTCTGTCAGGATCTCCTGCCAAACCCAGAGGAGGTGCTGATGAAAACTGCTCTGAGTTTACAGCTTTCAATTTCCATACTTAGTGAAGCGGGTCACTGTCGACTGCTCACTTTCTCACCATTACTTTCTTTGCCATATATCTTATTAATTGCATGCTTCACCTTCAGTGGTCTGAACTGAGCCTGGCTTTGTATCTATTGTTGATTCTGATTGGTATGGACAAGAGCGACTAATGCAATTCACCTTTTACACAAGATATCAAGTCAAACAGATTTAGAACAGCATGAGCGCGAGTAAATAAATAAAAGAGAGCAATCACGTTCTAAATGTAGTTCTTAAAGGACAACTCCGGTAAAAAAAATGAACCTAGGGGTAATTAACAGATGGTTACCGAGTAGATCATTCTCTGGGATGCGTTTTCATGAAAATCGAATGTAAAGAGTTTTATCTCTAAAAACAGATTAGCTTATAACGCTAGTCTATGGGGCACAGGGTAGACACAGGGTAGTGAAATTAAATCGCTAGTTAATACCACTAACAAGGCTCAAAATAGCCCCACACTAACACGGTAGCATAATGAGGGTCCCTACATGCAAACCGAAGCATTGAGAACTTTGTACATGTACAAACAGTTTAATAAGAAGATACGTTGTAAACATAGTGCCTTACGCGTTCACAGACCGGCACCATCTTGGAAAACAGTCTCAACGAATCGATCCACGAGCGCTGTTATAAGTGAGCTGGTCGATAGGAATTAAGTTTGTGAAATGTAATAACATGGACATTTTTAGTTTTATTTATTTATTTTCTCTGTTGCGTTCAGTGCTTTCTTCTGGAAACAACGGACCATATGAGATTCCAAGTCACAGTTCATCACTTAGCACAGCATTCGTGGCTTGATGAGTCGGGACTGTTTTCCAAGATGGTGCCTGTCCGTGAGGCACTATGTTTATAAAGTATCTTCTTATTAAACTGTTTGTACACTTACAAAGTTCTCAATGCTTCGGTTTACATGTTGGGACCCTCATTATGCTACTGTGTTAGTGTGAGGCTATTTTGAGCCTTGTTAGTGGTATTAACCAGCGATTTAATTTTACTACCCTGTGCCCCATAGACTAGTGTTATAAGCTAATCTGTTTTTAAAGATAAAACTCTTTACATTCGATTTCCATGAAAACGCATCCCAGAGAACGATCTACTCGCTGACCATCTGTTAATTACCCCAAGGTTCATTTCTCACCAGAGTTGTCCTTTAACAAGTAAAGCAACAATAATGAAAATATATAAATAGTGTTGGGGGTAATGCATTGTGAGTAATCAGTGCATAATCAGATTACTTTTTTCAAGTAGTGTATTACTTTCAAATTTACAGCAAAAATATCTGAGTTACTTTTTCAAATAAACTATGCAAGTTATGGATTTACCATTTATTGACTGACGACAAGACCGTGAAAATCATATGATACATCTACATGAGCTAGAGATGGTGCATAAATAAAAAAATCTCAGCGAGTAACCGGTTGAGTCGATTCATTAATTGGAATTAATCCAACTTAAGTTCTGGGTTAACGACGCAAGACGAAAAAGCTGAAGTAGCACGTCTGACAAAGAAGACCGAAAGAGCCGGTTTAAACATCTGTCGAAGTTTGCTGAGGACTCAAAAGAAACCGAAAGAGCTGGTTAAACCAAATTTCAAAGTTTGGAGAGGATTACAGAGAAATAGAGAGCGACGCAAGTCTAAGGCATGTGGTCTACTGGAAATATGCTCATTATGACTAATAACGTTTTATTAAAACTATTAAAACTGTCGAGACATTGAAATCCATTTTACTGTAGTTTATTGTGCATGCAGATTATATTTTAAGTAGTGCTGGGCAACGATTAATCGTGATTAATCGCATGATTTTCCGTGAATCAGCTTTCATTGAGCCGAACTGTTCAAAAATAACCAGTTTGCGTAAATGAGTCTACTAATCTGAATCACTAATCTGAAGCATGAGGTTAATGATTCAAACACAGTCGTTCATTAAGGTAACCATAATTGAAATCCAAATGAAAGGCTAGGGTCAAAACCACAGGGAAGATCATCCAAATAATAACAGAGGGCAAGACAGGGAAACAGAGAAATCCAGGAAACTGGGCGGAAGGTCAGAACCCCAAACAGCAGAAACACAAGGGAGTGCACTCAGAAATGCAGTGTGACACTAACAAGACTTTGCAAAGAAAGAGTGAAAACACAGGGCAAAATGACTAATCTAATATCACACAGCTTAACCTAATCAACATAATGTGCCCAGGCAATTGGTTATGGGGATTGAAGTTCACGATGAGATAGGACATGACTGGGGAGGAGTGACCTCTGGTGGAGATTATGGGATAACGGCAGTTATCATCACGCTGGTTCCCTCAATAAAAAAAACCAATAGGATTTTCCCATAGGCTTTTGGTTTATCGCTAATAAACAGCTCTGTGATCAACTAAACTTTGATACTTACACGTTTTGTCCATCAAGATAATTATCACAGATGAACACAACTTTTATGAATTGGGGTGTGACCCAGCACAGGTTTTTCAAATGTCACATTTATAATGATCCAACCAATTCCCGATGGATAATGTCAAAAAAATGTATCATTCGTTATCCAGTGTCACTTTAAAATGGGTCAGATTATAGAAGTAAGATGGTTTGGGGAAAGCTTTTCATGTTGAATTTAAATTCAGTGAGTTACACTTAAAACAAGAAACCTGTCTCTAAGATATCAGTTGCATTTATACGAGTTCAAAAAGACTTTCTTCTCTCCAGTGTGTTATGTATTCAGGAGCGTTGGACGGCGCCTCTGTGACTGTGGCAGAAGTCATTACTGAGCTCCGTGGAACAGAGAGCGGATCCTTTGCTTAAGGTGAAAGATTGCTGCAGAATTCCCCCTCATACAGATGAAGCGGGATAGAATGGAGTGAAGAGGAGGGCAGCAAAAGTTGATTGAAGACTGAGTGGTTGTGTTACTGCGTGAGGTCAATTTCATTTCACCCGAAAGGGGGAAAAAAATCAACAAGGCTGGGAGTCTTCTTTAAGCCACCAAATAACCAGCAGAAAAACACAAACACTTCGACCTTTCCCCATCAAGACTGAAATTACACAGCTCAACATGAAACTTGCAAAGATTACATTGCTATAATGTTTTAAGTGGTCGCATGGGTGTTGCTATGAGGTTGCTAGGATATTCTGGCTGGTTACCAGGGCATTTTTTAGAAGGTTGCTAAGATATTCTGACTGGTTGCCAGGGAGTTGCTATGTGGTTGCTAGGGTGTTATGGGTGGTTGCTGGGGCATTGCTAAGTAGTTGCTATGGGATACTCCTGAATGGTTACCAGGGTGTTGCTGTTTGGTCCTTAAATGGTTTTAAAACACATTCTTTCGAAGACTTGATTGTGTTTGTGGGGTGCACTTCATGCTTAGTTTAAAAAAAAAAAAATCATATATTTCCCCTTTATTATACAATGCTCTGTCCCTCCTTGTAAAAACAATCTGATGGTTTGCAGGTTCTATGAAGTCGGCCCCTCAAAAATACGCAATGAGCTCAGATTGGTCAGCTGGCCCAGTGTGTTGTGTCAGCCAGCAGCCATATCACCCTGTAGCCCAAGACTGGTTTCCCACTGAAGCTAAGCAGGGCTGAGCCTGGCCAGTACCTGGATGAGAGACCAACTGGGAAAACTAGGTTGCTGGTGGTAGAGGTGTTAGTGAGGCCAGCAGGAGGTGCTCACCCTGTGGTCTGTGTGGGTCCTAACACCCCAGTATAGTGATGGGGACACTGTTCTGTCAAAGAGCACCGTCCTTCGGATGAGACGTTAAACCGAGGTCCTGACTCTCTGTGGTCATTAAAAATCCCAGGATGTCCTTTGATAAAGCGTAAGGGTGTAACCCCGGCATCCTGGCCAAATTTGCCCATTGGGCTCTGTCCATCATGGCCTCCTAATAATCCCCCTCTCCTGATTGGCTTAATCACTCTGTCTCCTCTCCACCAATCAGCTGGTGTGTGGTGAGCGTTCTGGCGCAATATGGCTGCCGTCGCATCATCCAGGTGGTGCTGCACATTAGTGGTGGTTGAGGAGATTCTATGTTAAGTGCTTTGGGTGTCTAGAAAAGCGCTATATAAATGTAATGAATTATTATTATTATTAATTATTATTAAATGCTGAATAAAGTCATATTTTTTGTTATTTTTGCACCAAAATGTATTGTCGACGCTTCAAAAGAGTCTAACCTACGGTGGCCGAGACAGCTCAACACGCAGCAAATGAAGAAAGCACCAGCAAATAAAGAAAACATCTTCATCAGTTTGACAACACGCGCGCTGCAAATGTTCACAACACATGCAAATTCAAAAACGCGCTGCAAAAGTTCACAACACATACAAATACAAAAACGCGCTGCAAATCCTCACAACACATACACATACAAAACGTGCTGCAAATCCTCACAACACATACAAATACAAAAACGCGCTGCAAATCCTCACAACACATACACATACAAAACGTGCTGCAAATCCTCACAACACATACAAATACAAAAACGTGCTGCAAATCCTCACAACACATACACATACAAAACGTGCTGCAAATAACGCAGACCACAACGGAAATGTTTTAAGGGGACTCCTTTGAGTGACGAACCCCTATGGGACCTGCTTACTCGCCTGTCACTGTTGTTGTCACTGACCAGCTGAAAGGTGAGTTTGTTTGTTTTGTTTATTTAAACATCCTGAATGTATGATTGCATGGTCTTTTTTATACAGTGTAACAATATATTTAGGCCAACAATATCCAAACGACAAAGCAATTATACAATCATGATATAAAAGTAAACAAAAAAACCTCACCTTTCAGGTCAGTTTTTGAATTTGCCTGTGTTGTAATTTTTTTGCCGCGCGTTTTTAAATTTGCATGTGTTGTGAGGATTTGCAGCGCGTTTTGTATGTGTATGTGTTGTGAGGATTTGCAGCGCGTTTTTAAATTTGCATGTGTTGTGAGGATTTGCAGCGCGTTTTTGTATTTGCAGCGCGCGTGTTGTCAAACTGATGAAGATGTTTTCTTTATTTGCTGGTGCTTTCTTCATTTGCAGTGTGTTGAGCTGTCTCGGCCACCGTACTAACCAACCAACTGATGTCACATATGGACTACTTTGATGATGTTTTCATTACCTTCTGGACGTGGACAGCAAGTGGGCATACACTTTCATTCAAAGGACAGAAAGGCCTCGATTACTAAATCTAAAATATCTTAAACTGTGTCCCAGGATGAACAGAGGTCTTACGGGTGTGGAACGACATTGGGGTGAGTCATCAATGAAAGAAATTTCATTTAAGTTGGAAAAGTGAAATCATGTTTTACCACCCCTTTAAGATGTTGCTTGGGTGTTTTGAGTGGGTGCCAGGGAGTTTCCATGTTGTTGCTAGGGTATTTAAAGGTGGTTGCTAGGGTGTTGATGGTAGTTGCTAAAGGATATTTGAAGTGGCTGCCAGGGGGTTGTTAGGATATTCTGAGTGGTTGCCATGTGTTTCTATGTGGTTGTTAAGATGTTGACTCTGTAGCTGCTTGGGTGTTTTGAGTGGATGCCAGGGAGTTGCTATGTGGTTGCTAGGGCATTCTGGATGGTTATCAGATTGTTGCTATGATATTGTCAAGATGTTTACTGTGTAGCTGTTTGGGTGTTCTGACTGGATGCCAGGAAGTTGTTCCAACCTGATCTCACAGAATTCTGTGAAATGAACACGGACCCCTAACTCAAAAATCCGTGGTAGTTTTACGGAATCGCCGAAAATTCCGTGATGGATCCACGGAAGTGATGCCTATGTAAGTCAATGACAGTCAGCATCCATTGTCCACACACGGATTCCCAACACACATTTAATTATTTGCATTTGTAAAAGTAGACATGATTTTATGAATATTTATAGCCTACTTTTATATTTCGGAGCAACTAACTCCGCTCTGTTAACCCCCCTACCCTAAACCTACCCACTCAACAATATAAAACACATAACAGGCAAATAAATGTCCACTACAGTCATAGACAGTTATTTATTGCAAAAACGGACCAAAAACAGTATAAAAGTATTAAAGGTCCCGTTCTTCGCGTGTTTTCGAAGCTTTGATTATGTTTACAGTGTGCAATATAACATGAGTTCATGTTTCGCGTGTAAAAAAACAGTATTTTTCACACAATTTACTTATCTGTACAGCGCTGTTTCCTCTGTCCTAAAAACGGCCTGATGATTTCCTTGTTCTATGAAGTCCCTCCTTCAGAAATACGTAACGAGTTCTGATTGGGCCAGCGCTTCCCGTGTTGTGATTGGACAGCAGCTAAGCGCACTTTGCCCGGAAAGGTCCCACCTCTTACTATAACGGGGGGATGCAAGCGCTGAATGCGAGCTCCTCTCCACGTGGGAGAGCAACGAGACCACACCCCCTATTTTGCGTGTTCTTGTGGGCGGAGCTTTAGTCAACAAACGGTTCTAGTGACGTCATTACATCCCTGCACTTCCTGCTGTAGTCCAAACCGGCCGTTCGCTGTAGGCTTTGAAAGGGAACTTCTGTTAAATAAAATATCTCGCTTGGCATTGAACTTTGAGCGTTATAATTTTACAGGTATTATTTATGCTCTTACAGCAACATTACACACTAACTAAAGTTTGAAAGATGGAATCGCGAAGAACGGGACCTTTAACTTTGCATTCCAAGTCTTCTGAAGTCATACAATATCTTCATGTGAAGAACAGAGTTGATCTTAATGTTTTAGTCGTTAAAATGATGATCGCGCTCCAATGATACAAACGACTCTTCAGCATGACGACATCGGTCACGAGACACACGAGAGCCAATGGCATTTTACAATCAAAGCTGACGTAATTGGTCACGCGACACACAACAGCCAATGCTGTCGAAGATGACCTGACGTTTCTTCCGGCGGCAATATTTGAAATGTATTAATATTCGGCGGATGGACTCGACGTTACTGTTCGCTTTTGGGGATTTTCTTCACAGAAATCAATTGTTTGGCCTCAGAACACTTGGAATATTTGTACTTTCTGAATAAATTGTGCCTGCCTTATCTGTGTATCTGCCTGTTATATCCTGTTTTTTATAATACACAAATGGGTAGGTTTAGGGAAGGGATTGAGTTAAGTGTTCAAAATGTGTCTTAATAAAAAGAAAATAAAAGTAAATAAAATTATGGTGACTGAATCAAACTGACGAATATAAGGTGTTGGAACAGGGAATCCGTGTTTGGACCCCGGATGCTGACTGTCATTGACTTACCTATGTAAGAACCTTACATAGGCATTACTTCTGTGAAACCATCACGGAATTTTCGGCGATTCCGTGAAACTACCACAGATTTTTGAGTTAAGGTTCCGTGTTCATTTCACGGAATTCTGTGAGATCAGGTTGGTTGTTATGTGTACAATTTATCCAGCTCTGACGACACGCATTACTTCCACATTCCTCAGTTCCTATGCGAGTCTATGGGAGTGTCTGTCTTTCAATGGCTCTGGTATATTCTGATTGGCTGTCAGGGGTTGCTAGGATATTCTGAGTGGTTATTGTCTCGGTAGCTGCAAGGGTGTTCTGAGTGCTTGCTAGCGCATTGATAGTTGTCTAGAAGTGAAGGTCTAAACTTCTTGTTCCTTTAGACACTTGGAAACGATGAGTTATATGGGTTAAAAGCCAATAAATACAGTAACCAAACACAGACCTGTTACAGTACGAAGAGAATCCAACCTGCCAGTCCTGAAGGACATGATGCCGGCCTTGTTTAGACAGGAAGTCTTAAATGAAGTTTAGGAGATCCCTCATCCTTTCTGACAGCGGCTGTGATGGATCTGAAATTTACATTATACATAACCTTGAGAGGAAGAGCGGCCAGAGCAGCGACAGGCTGTACAATACAACAGCAATAAATGCAGCAATAAAAGAGACAGCAGGATTGATGGCGGAGACGGACGGATAAATGTGAATATCAGATCGCTCATGAGAGGAAGAGGAATGCGCTTGGTGGTGTTTCCTCCGTTCCTGAAAATAAATGGAACATAAAATAAATCAACATTAGTTCCTAAATAGATTTTAAAATAGTTATATTAAATATTTGTTTATGTGTTTATTTGAAAATATGATATTTATATATTATTTTGAGACATTATTTTCATGACATTTTCAAGCATATTATCTCTATTCCCATTTTATTATGTATATTCTATATTATTTTATATACTATTTATTTAAATAAAGTATTCATGCTAGTATTTATTGCACCACCTTTAATTTATGCTGATCTATTTTACGATAATACAGTAAAGAAATACTGAGAGTCAAAAAATAACCAATATGGAAGAGGATTAGAGCCAAGCAAAAAAAAAAAAAAAAAAAAAAGCATCTCGAGATTAAAGTCATTATAATGCGAGATTAAACTCGTTAAATTTCGAGAAAAAAAGTCGAGATACAATCTTGAGAATAAACTCATTAAATATTGAGAATAAAGTCGTTGTGTTTCGAGAAAAAACTCGTTATATTTCGAGAAAAAAATAGTTTTATTTCGAGAAAAAAGTCGAAATAAAATCTTGAGAATAAACTCATTAAATATCGAGAATAAAGTCGTTATATTTCGAGAAAAAAAGTTGAAATAAAATCTTGAGAATAAACTCATTAAATATCAAGAATGAAGTCGTTCTGTTTCGAGAAAAAACTTGTTATATTTCGAGAAAAAAAGTCGAAATAAAATCTTGAGAATAACGCATTCGATCAGTGTTCATTGCATAGCATACTGATAGAGGACATTAGCTAATTATGACAAAATTATATTAAAGTTGATAGTATTTCTTTGTTACTGAAAGTCTGAAATATAGCTTGACTAAGTGATCCAACTCTGCCATGTCCTCTATCAGTATGCTGTGCAATGAACACTGATCGAATGCGTTATTCTCAAGATTTTATTTCGACTTTTTTTCTCGAAACACAACGACTTTATTCTCAATATTTAATGAGTTTATTCTCAAGATTTTATTTCAATTTTTTTTTCTTGAAATTTAACGAGTTTTTTCTCGAAACAGAGCGACTTTATTCTCAATATTTAATGAGTTTATTCTCGAGATTGTATCTCGACTCTTTTTTCTCGAAATTTAACGAGTTTAATCTCGCATCTCGAGATGCTTTTTTTTTTTTTTTTTTGCTTGGCCCTAATCGTCTTCCGTAGTATCAAGAATAATGAGAATTTAGGGGAAAATATGCTTAATGTTTATGAAAATTGTAACACTTTACAAATAGGCATCATTAGTTAACTACTTAGTTAAACTTACAATACTTGTACAGCATTTATTAACAAAGGGATAATGTACACCCAGCCGGTTGTTATCACAGAATAAACCCAGACAGAGTGATCAGGACCTCGACGCGAAGTGGAGGATTATCCCGCTTATTACACGGCTACTAGTCTCAAATAAATAATTATTAGAAACAAAATTGTCTTGAGATTAAATATTTTTTTTAGCTCTTACGCAGAGCTTCCGCGAAGAAAAACAGTTCCAACCTGCTTTAAAGGGTTACTTCAGCGATTAGCATATGGCCTTGTATCAGTAGAAACCCTGGAGTATATTTAAATGATTGTGCTTTCCCCCCTCATATCCCACTGAGACAAGAGATTTATGCATTTTATTTCTGGAAATATTCCTTTGGCCAAAAGCTAAAGACTACAGCCAGCAGAGGGAGCCATTTCCGAATGTTTTGAATCTGCGCATGGGGGATGGAGATCACACTCAGCTCACAGGGAGAGCTCAGCTACAGGCACTCATTTAAACCAGGGTATTCTCACAAAAATGCGTGCAATGTCGTGGAATGTATACGCCAAAACTCATTTTGGCGTGTCTATGGCACGCTGTTTTTCGCGTGCATATGATACACATTTTATGGCGTATTATACATATTATACATTAGTGCTCAGTGCTGTTAGACTCGCGCGGTGACTCACTCATTATATTGAACAGACACGTTCAGTTTTTAATTGTAGTGTCTTCTCTAACTCAGTCACTGTAATCAAGTTGGTGGCTTTGGGAGTGGCCTCACAGGGCAGCGAAGCATTCTGGGAATTGTAGTCTTTCATCCCCATGAGATAAAAATAAATTTTTTGTCTTTTCTCAGTCTAGAAGGCACCAAATTCAAAAATAATTTCACATTTCTACTACATTGAGGACCCAGTTTAAATACAGATTCATCTTCCCAGCGCTGAAGTACTCCTTTAAGCCTTTATATAATGCTGAAGATTTGCCATATGCTAAATGTTGAATGCTGAAAGGGTTAGTTCACCCCAAAATTAAACCAAGCCTATGGTTATCATAGGTGTATGACATTCTTCTTTCAGACAAATACAATTGGAGTTATATTTAAAAAGTCCAGGCTAACCTTAATCCAAGCAGTAACGTTAGTTGTAGTTGTGTTTGAAGTCCATAAAAAATGCAGCTGTCCGTCAAATAACGTGCCCCACACGACTCCGATGGGTTAATAGAGCCTTCTGATTCCAGTTTGTGTAAGAAAAATATCCATATTAAAAACGTTATAAAGGAAACCTGCCTTGAAGTCTTCCATTGTAACCCACGGCTGTTTAAGCCACAAGATGGCGCCAGCGTTAAGCACAGAAGTAGTACCGGTCAAGATAACTCGTAGTACCCGTATGAGCGGTTTTTATCTGGAAATAACATACCGCTGGAATGCGCGATTGACCAATCAGAATCAAGTATTTCACAGAGCCATGTAATAATCTTATATAATGTTATTTCAGCATTTACTAATACATTATGGAAATCAAAAGTTGTATTTGTTGAGATTAATTAATGCCCGGTGAACTGACATGAACAAACAATGAACAACTGTGTTTTATAAACTAACATTAACCAAGATGTTAGATCTTATTGTAAAGTGTTTCCATGACAATAATGTTACAATGCAAAAAATAATACAAATTTTGCTTTTTTCATTACCTTCATATGAATGCTTAAATGCACGCTGGGTCAGACTAAGAGCATTTATTGAAGAGACGAACATGTTTTAATTCAATTGGACTTTTTTTTATAGTGCTTTGATACTGAAATAAAAAAATGTTTGAAGTGCATATATAAATAATGTATATATCATTATTTGATGTTTTGTGTTGAACCCAGTCATCTCTTGCAATCAAGGTTGATGTTTTACTAATTATTCAACAGTAACACTCTTTTATTCTCTGTGAAACGAAGGCGCTTTGAATTGTAAAAGTTGTAAGTAGGCCTTGAAATAAGAGTACGTGTCGTGCGCGCATTGCCATTAGTTTGAATTGCATCACATTAGCTTTTTAACAAATTGATTAACGGTGAATCATAATTGGACACAATCATAACTGATTGTGACATGATGCCAGAATTGCATGTTTAGAACGTCCTTTTCTTTGCTTTAAATATCCTATGTTTTGTTGTCTTTTTTTAATAGTCAAGCAGCAAAGTTGTTGAAGTAGTGCACTTGAACATAAAAGGAACCTAAATATGTTTTCAGCTCACGCGGACAGTTACGGATGAGTCTTTACTTTCTGTCCTGCCACACCAAACAGATGAGTTTGTTAAGACTGCCAGGCTAAATATCACCACTACAGCATGTTCCCAAAGACTTAATCCCCATCAGCCATTAATGTTATTTTTCGAGGCCCCGGGGTCATCGTGAATTGAACGATATAAAGGATGTCTAGTGGAGATGTGGGGCGGCGGCACTAAAATTGAATCTGCTTTAGTGCTTAGCTCACCTGAGGACTCGCAGAATTAAACTGAAACATTACATGAGAGAGAAAAAAACAAGCTCTCCGTCCGGCTGTGTTTACACTGCACAGCAAATGACCTCACTTTCAGCCGGCACAGATGGAGACATGAAAACACAACCAGATTTGCATTTCATAAGGGAAATGGCAGAGCTTGCACAGACAGGAACACAATAGCATCAAGTTTTAGCTGAGTTTAGGATATAGACTGACAGACGGATAAGCGGACAGACAGACTCACAGACAGACAGACAGACTGTAAGATGGACGGACAGGACAGGACAGGACAGGACAGGACAGGACAGGACAGGACAGGACAGGACAGGACCAAGACCGAGACCGAGACCAGACGGTGTTGTCCTTAGTCTCTTAATGAGTCATGGGTGTGTTTTGGGCTTATCGTGCAATAAACCAATCAGAGTCTCATCTCCCATTCCCTTTGAAAGCAGTTGCACCTTGGTGGATTCACTATTTACATGGAGGGATTTGTGAGCGGAAAGACTGAACGCTTCTCCAGAGAGGAATCCTTTATGTGTGCAAAAAAATAAATAATAATAATTTAAATACTTTATTCGACAAATTCTTCTCAGTTCACATGAGTGCCACGACACATGCGATACAAGAGCCGGCCAATACCGAGCCGCCATTCTGATGTAGAACCCAGAATTTTACAATTTTATTTTTGAATTTTATTTTTGTTTGATTTTTTTGCATGCAAAAATTATTATTGTTGGTTCATAACATTAAGTTTGAACCATTGGAGAGACATGGACTATTTTAACAATGTATTTACTGCCTTTATGGGCCTTGAAAGTAGCAATTATGTTGCAGTCTATATGTGTGGTTCAGAAAGCTCTCGGATTTCATCAAAATAAAAAAATCTTTATTTGCGCTCTGAAGATGAAATTCTGGGTTTTGAACAACATGAGGGTGAGTAATCAATGACAGAAGTTTTATTTTTGGGTGAACTAACCCTTTAAGAGCTCAGGTAACAGAGGTCCGCTGGTAGTCTCTATGTGAGTAAACCTCACTCCTCTGATCTCAAGAGACGCTCTAGTGACTGATACTAGAGGTTGCAGCCTTTAGACCCCTTGTTAGAGCGTCCGACTCTCATGCCGTCGGCAGTGCTGTCATTTTGTTTTTAGACCACAAAATCAAGAAGTGTGTTTCTATTTGAGGGGAAGATGTTCAGCTTTCAAAATAACCCAGAGTTAAGATAATAGTAAACAGTTTGTTTTTCCAGCAGCAACTGAGTTCTGCAAGTGTGTTTGTTTGTTCCCGGCATTCCGGAAAATTTGCAGATCGTTTGAAACTGAAAGATGGCGCGATCCCAAAGATCCAGGTCGAAACCACAGGCAGTGAGTAAAACTGCATCAAATGTCTGTTTTGTTGGCAATTGGTACGTACAAGAATGGTATTTAAACAACGCAAACGTAGTGAATCAAAAGTCATCCAAGGATAATTCAATTCAGTGTATGTGTGTGAGTGTGTGTGTGTGTGTGTGTGTGTGTGTGTGTGTGTGTGTGTGTGTGTGTGTGTGTGTGTGTGTGTGTGTGTGTGTGTGTGTGTGTGTGTGTGTGTGTGTGTGTGACACATCATCAACAACACATCACTCTGCAATGGTATCTTCCCTACCACATTCAAGCAGGCTCGGGTAACCCCACTGCTTAAAAAAACCCACATTAGACACATCACTTGTAGAGAACTACAGACCTGTTTCTCTCCAACCATTCATTGTGAAAACACTTGAAAGAGTTGTTTTCAACCAGGTCTCATCTTTCCTCTCACAGACTAATCAACTGGACGTAAACCAGTCAGGCTTCAAAAAGGGCCACTCAACTGAGACGGCATTATTGTCAGTTACTGAAGCCCTGCGGCTGGCTAAAGCTGCTTCCAAATCATCAGTCCTCATCCTCCTTGATCTATCTATCTATCTTTGACACTGTGAATCATCAGATTCTTCTGTCCACCCTCTCATCTCTGGGCATCACAGGGACTCCACTCCATTGGTTTGAGTCCTATCTCACAGGTAGGTCTTTTAAGGTTGCCTGGAGAGGAGAGGTATCCAAAACACATCAACTGACCACGGGGGTTCCTCAGGGCTCAGTGCTTGGACCTCTCCTCTTGTCCATTTACACTACATCACTAGGACCCATCATTCAGGCACATGGTCTCTCTTATCATTGCTATGCGGATGACACACAGCTCTACCTCTCATTTCAACCAGATGATCCCACAGTGGCTGCACGAATCTCAAGCTGTCTGGCGGACATCTCGGCATGGATGTAAAAACATCACCTGCAGCTCAATTTAGCAAAGAATGAGCTGCTCGTCTTCCCTGCTAATCCGACCATACAAGACGATTTTACCATCCAGCTAGGTTCATCTTTGATTACTCCTTCAGGGTCGGTCAGAAATCTTGGAGTAATCTTTGATGACCAGCTGTCCTTCAAAGACCACATCTCAAAGACAGCTCGGTCATGCAGGTTTGCGTTGCACGAGATCAGGAAAATCAGACTGTTCCTTACGGAGCATGCAACACAGCTTCTTGTCCAAGCCCTGGTCATTTCTAGACTTGACTATTGCAATGCGCTTCTGGCTGGACTT
Source organism: Pseudorasbora parva (assembly GCF_024679245.1). Classification (NCBI taxonomy): domain Eukaryota; kingdom Metazoa; phylum Chordata; class Actinopteri; order Cypriniformes; family Gobionidae; genus Pseudorasbora; species Pseudorasbora parva. Next base: position 8,278,364 of record NC_090177.1, on the reverse strand, counting down.
CCATCTTGTGCAATCAAACCGCTGCAAATGATCCAGAACGCTGCGGCACGTCTTGTGTTCAATGAGCTCAAAATGGCTTGTCACACATCTATTCATCTCTCTGCACTGATCTCATAAAAAATGGCCTATATATGACACGCCAATTTGTATGCCATTTTTGGTGTGCATTTTTACATTTTCAAAATAACATAATTCAATATGTTCCCAAGTGTTCTGAGGCCAAACGATTGATTTGTGAGAAGAAAATCCCCAAAAGCGATCCGTAACATCGAGTCCATCCGCCAAAGATTAATACCGGTAATACATTTCAAATATTGCCGCCGGAAGAAACGTCAGGTCAGCTTTGACAGCATTGGCTGTCTCGCGTCATTACGTCAGCCTTGATTGTAAAATGCCATTGGCTCTCGTGTTCTCGTAACCGATCGCGTCATTCTAAACTTGTCGTGTGTATCATTTAAATCAGAAATATTAACAAGTGTGTGTGTTCTGTTTACAAACTAGGGGTGCGATCATCATTGCAATGACTTAAACATTAAGATCAGCTCTGTTCTTCACATGAAGATATCGTCTGACTTCAGAAGACTTGGAATGCAACATGAGCTAATACTTTTATACAGTTTTTTTGGTCTGTTTTTACAATAAATCCATGTGACTGTACATTTATTTGCCTGTTACGTGTTTTATATTGTTGAGAGTGGGTAGGTTTAGGGTAGGAGTGGAGTTAGTTGCTCCAAAATATTAAATTAGGCTATAAATATTAATTCTGTCAGATCAGGTTGGCAGAATCACACGGCGTAGATATACACGCGGAGATTATGCTTCGTTTAGACGTAGACATACGCGCGGAATCACACGGCGTAGACATACACACGGATTCACGCGCCATAGATATACACGCGGAGATGATGGTTCGTTTAGGCGTAGACATACGCAAGGATAGCTCAAAATGCATACAGATAACACACCACTTGGCTTTAGAAAGTGGCGTGTATGTTGACGTAAAGTCACGATGTCATGCTACCACTCGCTGGCCGGATCAAATTCAAAGCTCTGACTCTTGCTTATGGATCTTCCAACAGCTCAGCACCCGCATACTTCGACTCACTCCTACGAGTCTACACCCCCACCAGAAGCCTTTGCTCAGCTAACGAGCGAAGGCTTGTGGTACCATCACAGAGAGGCATGAAATCCCTCTCCAGGACTTTTTCTTTCATTGTTCCTGGTTGGTGGAACGATCTTCCGTCCTCCATACGCACGACAGAATCACTCGCTTCATTCAAAAGACAGGTAAAAACTCATCTCTTCCATGAGCACTTAATCTTATCATAAAAAATTTAATTTAAAAAACCTGCTAAACTCTTCCTCCACTACTTTTCTTTTCTTCTTCCCTTTTTCTGGTTTTTGCTACTCTGCGTAGTATACAAATCTTGGTATTTAGGGCACGTTTTGCGTTTCTTTGCCTCTTCTTGACGGATCGCTTCCTATACTCCTGAGTTGTAAGTCGCTTTGGATAAAAGCGTCTGCTAAATGCATAAATGGAAATGTCTGGGAAACCCTATGTCAGGGGTCCCCAGCCTCGGTCCTGGAGGGCCGCTGTCCTGCAGAGTTTAGCTCCAACCCCAATCAAACACACCTGAACCAGCTAATCAATGTCTTACTAGGGCCTATAAAGGCATTGATTAGCTGGTTCAGGTGTGCTTGATTGGGGTTGGAGCTAAACTCTGCAGGACAGCGTCCCTCCAGGACCGAATTTGGCCTACGTTATGGGGACAAAATGTCCCTACAAAGATGGCAATATCCAAAATCCTTGTCCTTGTGGGGACATTTTTGGTCCCCATGAGGAAAACATCTTAATAAATCATACTAAGTGATGTTTTTTGAAAATGTAAAATTGCAGAATGTTTCCTATGATGGGTAGGTTTAGGCATAGGGGCAGTGTAGGGGGATAAAATGGACAGTTTATACAGTAGATACAGTATAAAAACCATTACGCCAATGGTGTGCGTGTGCGTGTGCGTGTGTGTGTGTGTTTTCTGAAAGAATCTGTACAGTTTATCTGTCTTTTATAAATCTGATAAAAACTAAAGACTCTTTGGGAATATGAAGGAGGCAACTCTGTAGATACTCAAGATTAAAATGAGAAACTGTGTGTTATGACCCTTTAAAGTTATTTTGCTTTCTCAAGTAAATGCATCTTGATTTAAGAATGTAAAATATTTGTACTGGAAACGAGCCAAAGTACAGAATTAGAAAATATAATTTTAAAGTGTAAAGATTTAAAATAAACCCTAACCAGAATGTTTGAGGAACATGGCCTGAAAGCCTTGTAAAGAATGAATGAAATTCATTTAGTCCACTGAGGGATTTTTACACACACACACATAGTCTCTCAAATGGCAGGAAGAGGAAACAAGGACAGAGAAAAAACATCTATTGAAAGAGAGAAACACACGTGCATACACACGTGCAATGTGCTGCTCTGTCTGAGGTCATACCTGATTTTAAGCAGTGTGTAGTGAGCTGAGAGTGCGGAGCAATTTTCATCAGAGCATTTTCATCTGAGATAAGCAGCTCCACACAACTGTGACTGTTTATTACGCGGTGTCGCCGTGAACATCACGAGGAAGAGAGGAAAGCTCCTCTTCATCCACCCTCATATGAATCTGTGCTGATTAGCTCTGATTGGAGAACCACAATCACCTACCAAATGCTTCACTTATACCTAATGAATCACACAATTCATCTTACACTGTAAGTCGAAACTACAACACAATTGAAACCTGCACACCTCACTGCATCGAGGAGCTTAATATTACAGAATGCTGAATAAATGTGGTCAGCTAAAATAATAGATCGTGCAAAAAATGAAAATTCTGTCATCCTTTACTCATGCCTCGTGTCATTTCAAATGTTTTGAATAGGGAGACATGTTGAGGAAACACTGGTTTGAACACACACTGTTGATTTGCATTATCTGATCTTTTATGGATGCTTGAGGCTATGCACTAAAGTGGTGTGATATTTACTTCTCTCACAACCACTTGACCTCGCCTTGTCTTTTTTTCTGGCTTCTAGAGACCCAGAGATAAAAACTAAAAACAGCAAGGCTGTGTGAGTGTGAGACTCTGCTGTTAACGTCTCTTCTGAGGACTTGGATGATGAAATGTCTGGCCTAGATTTACAAAACACCCAGATGTGCCGCCCCTGGCTGGGACAAAAAGTTTATGAATGAAACATGAAAGACGAAACAGAACAACTGACTCTTTTAAAGAACTAAACCTGGAACCTGCCAGGTGAAGGTGCAATTCTTGAGGTTTTCAAAAATATTTGAATTGCTGGAGTTGAAACGTTTCCATTCTCCTGTTAGCTTAATTTATGTGTACATCAGTATTTAGGGGTTCACGGATGTAGCGCTGAAACCCTATTGTAATTGTAATCATTTTTCAAGTATCAGCATTCTCCCTTAAAAGTGAATGGGCATATCAAACCGTAACTCGTAGAGACTTGAAACTTTGGGGGATGGAAGTACCCCCCCCCCCCCCCCCATCTACAACATCACCAAGGTTGCCCAGTCTGATGGTGGCATACAGCGATCAAGATTACATAATGACTTTTGTAAATCAGTCATTTTAAAAATGTTTAAGAAAATAAAAAGTTTACTAGTCCTAGGATTTTCCCCTGATTAGCTCCAAAAAAGAGAGATTCTCTAATTACCGGGGAAAATAATATCGAAATTTTGATTCAGATTTGGCTATACCTCTTGAACTGAATGATATAATTTCACCAAACTTGGTTCACCTACAGGTCCTTCTCAAAAAATTAGCATATTGTGATAAAGTTCATTATTTTCCATAATGTAATGATAAAAAAATAAACTTTCATATATTTTAGATTCATTGCACTCCAACTGAAATATTTCAGGTCTTTTATTGTTTCAATACTGATGCTTTTGGCATACAGCTCATGAAAACCCAAAATTCCTATCTCAAAAAAATTGCATATTTCCTCCGACCAATAAAAAAAATGTGTTTTTAATACAAAAAAGTCAACCTTCAAATAATTATGTTCAGTTATGCACTCAATACTTGGTCGGGAATCCTTTTGCAGAAATGACTGCTTCAATGCGGCGTGGCATGGAGGCGATCAGCCTGTGGCACTGCTGAGGTGTTATGGAGGCCCAGGATGCTTCGATAGCGGCCTTAAGCTCATCCAGAGTGTTGGGTCTTGCGTCTCTCAACTTTCTCTTCACAATATCCCACAGATTCTCTATGGGGTTCAGGTCAGGAGAGTTGGCAGGCCAATTGAGCACAGTAATACCATGGTCAGTAAACCATTTAGGAGTGGTTTTGGCACTGTGAGCAGGTGCCAGGTCATGCTGAAAAACCAAATCTTCATCTCCATAAAGCTTTTCAGCAGATGGAGTGCTCCAAAATCTCCTGATAGCTGCATTGACCCTGCCCTTGATGAAACACAGTGGACCAACACCAGCAGCTGACATGGCACCCCAGACCATCACTGACTGTGGGTACTTGACACTGGACTTCAGGCATTTCGGCATTTCCTTCTCCCCAGTCTTCCTCCAGACTCTGGCACCTTGATTTCCGAATGACATGCGAAATTTGCTTTCATCCGAAAAAAGTACTTTGGACCACTGAGCATAAGTCCAGTGCTGCTTCTCTGTAGCCCAAAAGTGTCTTGACCTGGGGAATGCGGCACCTGTAGCCCATTTCCTGCACACGCCTGTGCACGGTTGCTCTGGATGTTTCTACTCCAGACTCAGTCCACTGCTTCCGCAGGTCCCCCAAGGTCTGGAATCGGTCCTTCTCCACAATCTTCCTCAGGGTCCGGTCACCTCTTCTCGTTGTGCAGCGTTTTTTGCCACTTTTTCCTTCCCACAGACTTCCCACTGAGGTGCCTTGATACAGCACTCTGGGAACAGCCTATTCATTCAGAAATTTCTTTCTGTGTCTTACCCTCTCGCTTGAGGGTGTCAATGATGGGCTTTTGGACAGCAGTCAGGTTGGCAGTCTTACCCATGATTGCGGTTTTGAGTAATGAACCAGGCTGGGAGTTTTTAAAAGCCTCAGGAATCTTTTGCAGGTGTTTAGAGTTAATTAGTTGATTCAGATGATTAGGTTAATAGCTCGTTTAGAGAACCTTTTCATGATATGCTAATTTTTTGAGATACGAATTGGGTTTTCATGAGCTGTATGCAAAAATCATCAGTATTAAAACAATAAAAGACCTGAAATATTTCAGTTGGTGTGCAATGAATCTAAAATATATGAAAGTTCAATTTTTATCATTACATCATGGAAAATAATGAACTTTTATCACATATGCTAATTTTTTTAGAAGGACCTGTATGTATGGGCTCAGACTGTGGTTGCGTGAGAGAGGACGTGGCAACTGGCCACTTGGTGGCGCTATGAAATGGGGGGGGGGATCTAAAACGACTATAGCTATTCAACAGTCAGTCCAATTGACTTGAAAATTGGCAGGCGGTGTCTTTGTCCAAGGGAATTGTCTACAACAGGGATTCTCAACGCTGGAACCTCGAGGGCCACTGTCCTGCAGAGTTTACCTCCAACCGTGATCAAACTCACCTGCCTGTTTCTATCTAGTAATTCTGAAAAGATTAATTATCTGGTTCATGAGTGCTTGATTAGTGTTGGAGCTAAATTCTGCAGGACAGAGGCCCTTGAGGACCAGGGTTGAGAATTGTCTATTTGTGTTTCTCGCAAAACACTCCCTCAGTCGCCCAATTGAGTTCGAGCAGCTTTCAGAAAAGGTTAACGGAGGCCAATCAGAACAAAATGTGTTGGGCCTGAATTTGAGAAATTTGAAAGAAATAAGACACCGTGTTTTTCACGTGAATAAAGGATTGTACAACACAAATGTTTTATCGCACATTCCCATGACATTCATGCCATATGGTAGAACTCCTCATTTTGAGCAACTTTGCCTCTAGGACTACCGCAGTTGATCAAACCGTTTGTTAAATATTGAAGATTATTTAAAAAAAATAAAACTTTTTCAAGCTAGACCTAGGTTTTTGGCTCTACCTCGACAACTGTTAAAAAGCTTTAAAACATATATTTCCTTAGTAAATTGTCCTGTTTTGGCTGTAAATGTTTTTTTTTTTTTTTCATCTGTTATCTAGGTGGTTACCAACTAAATATAACAATTCTTTTTTTATGCACATGCTTAAAGGCTGTAAAGCGTTTGAACCCTGATAATTGGTGCTCGCAACTATGTTTATTTGATGTTATTGGTATGAAATGTAATGGAGAACAATAAGCTGTTGGTACGATAATAAGAAAATGCTACGCACTGAATATCTTCTGCCACAACTCTCAAATCTAATTTGAGCCTGAACACATTCAATAACAACGGCGCGCAGAAATTAGAGTATTCTGTCTGGGTCTGGCGACTTCTCGTTCCTGGATATCGGTCATCAATTTAAAGTTCAGTGCTGTTCCTCTGCCAAAATGCCCAGTCATCTCAAAGCTGGGTGTACCAACTCAATCTAGTACGAGCACATCTGGAAGCTTGCGCGAATGACATGACAGCGCTTGAAATTAGCACACTTTTTGAGAGGATTAATGTTTATTAAAATAAGTCATTCGGCTCAGATTATCTCTCCAGAAAATCTCCATTTTCCCTGTGCATGCCTTTAAAATGATTGCCCTGAGGAAATGTGAAACCTTTAATCTACCCTGAGGTAGCTCACTCCATGATAGCAAGGGCGAGAGAGTGTTTTACTCTTGCAGTGCAGATGATCCCATCTGACAGATTACTGCAAGGATGTTGCCATTGCAGAGATTTCACTGTTACAGACCACTGTGTTAAAACAGTACAATTTTAAAAGCTTTTAACTCTCTTAAATCATTGAAAGAACTCATGCATATTAAAATATTGGGTTATCTTAGCAACAAGATAAAGATACTAACACTATTTGAATGACTTACTGCTATAGAGTTTCAAATTTTGTATCTAATGAGATTACAATGCAAATTCCTATAGGCATCAGACAGTGTCCCTTTGTTATAAGTAATCAAAGAAAGGCAAGATGGGGGGGGGGCTCTTTTTCACAGTATTCCCTGGGGTAGTTGAAAAAGTGTTTGTTATAAACTTGTTGTGGCATGCAATCATCGTTGCTTAGTGAAATAATATAAAAGTAATTCATTTATAAGACATATCTTGATGTTGATAGGTAAACCAATTGGTGTGGTTTAAAAAAACTTAAGGAAGATGTAAGGAAACATGTTTTTTCTTCCCTGAGGGAGGTTAATCTCACCTCCAGACAAGAAGACAGATCTTAGATTGAGCATTGCTGCTTTCAGCCAAGCTATAATGGTCTTTTGATATTTACCATCAAGCCTGCACCCAGGAAATCCATCACGTCTTGCTCAAACTTTAGTCTCACACACCTCCCTCCCTCCACCATGACAAAACCCTCCACCTGATTCAGTCCTTTGCTGTGTGAGGTCACTGCCTCCGGTCGCTTCCTCTTCTTCTTCTTGTTGAAAGCCCTGATACACTCTTAATTGACTCCAGTCCATCAGAGAGAGGGAGACGGCGAGGCCAGTGGACACAAAGGTGTGCAAAATATCACAGGAGGTAATTGACAAGCGCAGACGAGATGACCTCCTGCAGAGAAAAGTGAAAGAGGTTAGTGCCGTATTTGAAAAGAGGGACTCATGGGGGTCAGTGCCAGTGAACTCTTCAGCTAATGGTGGATGGCTTCTAGCAGCAGCAGTCACAAAGTTCTAAAATAGATAGTTCCATTCCTGAATGGTCAGTATAGCAATTCTACTGTGCTAAAATGTATGATAGTTACGCTTCAAAAGTCTTTTCTTTTCTTATTGTGATGGATGTGTGTGTGAAATGGCTTCTCGAACAAGAAAAAATATAGACAGGGACTTGGATTTTTCCATGTGGAATGGATTGGATGGTTCTGGTTTGCTATTGGTGAATCTCATGTGAGTGACAGGTTTCCCCGCCCTCATCATCAGTGAAGAGATGTTGCTGCAAGAGGGAGAGGAAGTTATTCTGATTAAAGATTACAAGGGCACATTAATAAAAAAATAAGAAAAGATGTGCACGGATAAATAATTCATGATAAATACTGCAATATTCCATAAAAATTGATTTATGGTGACTTTAACCTTAATTTACATGTCAGGGATGTCTGAATTAAGAAAATAACATTTTAAAGTACATTTCTGTCCTTCGATTTAAAAAAAAAAAAAGTATTATTAAAGCAATAGATGTTATTCTACTAGGAAGAACTATTTTTCTACAGTATTTGTGGCTGAATTTGGAAGATCACCCTAACAAATGTATATGTATTCTTCAACACATGCAGCTGAACATATGGCCTAATAACTAATAATAAAAGTAAAAACTCACGAAATAAATGTCTCGTCCTAAATTTAAAACTCTGTTGGTCATAAATATGCACAGCCCCTCCTCTTCATTCATGCATTACTTGAATAAGGCTCTTTTATTAACTTGGGGCTATATATGGCACATTTTAGAAACAACCGTTTCCACCAAAATTACCCGGAACAATTTGTACCAGGAACTTTTCTTACAGGAACTTTTCTCCCCCCAGACCTGCAACTGTCTGCGTTTCCACCGCGATCTAAAGTTCCGAGAAGATTAGGCAAATTAGTCCGGTGATGTAGGACTGCGCGCGACTGCTCCTCCAAGTGAAGTTAATAAACGTAATTTCGGGAGCAGTACGCCCATCTAATCTTTCAATTAATAACAAGGTATAAAACCAGCAGCTTACCTCTTCCCCTTTTTAGTTCCTGAAGCATCCCTCCTGCTCTCTGTTTGATGGCTCGCGTTCGTCTCAGCCATCTCACGTTCAATGTCTGTAATAGCTGATAATAATATACATCGTCATTTTAAATCTAGCTTTACAAGCTTTCTGAATATGCTGCTCTTTTCTGTCGTTGTTAATTACCTCTTTAGTAAACCTATACATAACCAGCCAAAGCAGCACAGCTTGAATCTCTTCCATACTCGTTATTCATTTTTTTTCACCATGTAAACGACCTGACCGATTACTTTTAAGTGTGCATCCTTACATGTCGTGACAGCGCGCGCCGCGCTCATGTTGACAAGAGAGGAAAGTTTATTTTTCGGAGGGGTAAACTTTTTATTTCGTAAGCTATGAAGATAATGTTGGAATAATGACACAGCGTATATTGCCCCAGGCAGTTTTTACTTTAACTGCGCCTGACAGAAGATTTTTTTTTTTCTGAGATGATTATTACACTTTACAACAGATAAATAACTTATATAATACTGTATTAGTCCTGGTGGCCGTTAAGAGTTGCTATGGCTACAGTTAACACATTCCAGCTGCTGGAGAAAACAGCGCTGACATTTTTGATGCGGCAGACAAACTGCATGTCACAAAATGATTGCGATTGAAAGCTTCACATGTAAACACCAGATCGGTTTAGATAACGTCTCATGTAAACAGTTCACTAAATCTTTCAATCGGTACAAAAATTTTTGGTTAATTTTTGCGATCGCGCAAAAATGATTACTGTCCGTCACTGACTTGGAGGAGCAGTCGCGCGCAGTCCTACATCACCGGACTAATCTGCCTAATCTTCACGGAACTTTAGATCGCGGTGGAAACGCAGACAGCTGCAGGTCTCGGGGGAGAAAAGTTCCTGTAAAAAAGTTCCTGGTACAAATTGTTCCGGGTAATTTTGGTGGAAACGGGGCTTAAGTAGACTGTTTGCATGAGACGTTATCTAAACCGATCTGGTGTTTACATGTGATGACTTTCAATCGCAATCATTTTGTCACATGCAGTTTGTCTGCCGGATCAAAATTGTCAACACTGTTTTCTCCACCAGATATTTACCCAGAACTTCATTTAGACCCTGGTTCCTGCGGTCAAAACACAGAGTACCACCCAGAGTTCTTGGTTCCTGGGTAAAGTTCCTGCGGTGGAAACGGGGCTATTCTCTATCCATGACCAATTTCTCTTGGGAAGTATGAGCATTCAGTGTTCATATGTGTCTTGTGTTGGGTAAAATCACACTACAGATGGCACTGAAAGGGAACTAAACCAATGTATGCTGTTGAATTGAATTTCTGGTGACAACATTTAATGAAGCTTAATAATTTTGTTGATCTTGCTTGCTTGTTCAGCTGGTTTTCTTTCCAGGACAGTGTTCGGCTAGCTTAGCCTGTGGTCTTTCAGCCTGAGCAACTGACAGATGCCCAAAACTCCTCTAAAACTATCAAACTAGATCAACAAACCAGGTTTAAGTTGTTTATATCTATGTTGTATGTAAGGTAATGAGGAGAGATTCACATTATTGTTTTAGTTGGTCAGTCAGTGACGTTGGTCACATTAAGATATGTATCTCTGTCTCTCCAACTCTTGGAGTCAGGAGGCAAAGGGTCAGCACAGGAAAGGATGTTTTCTCTTCATCTCTTATCAAGAGCTAGAGGATATCTCGCGACATGATCAGAGAAAACGGAACACGTGACTTCTTAGGCGCGCATGGCTAGGGTGTAGTTAGGTGACATATTTGCCACAGTAGGGGTTTTGAGTCTCAGGACCACCATTATTACCCTGCTAGTTCTGGTGGTTGTATAAAAGTGATTGTCTATACAAGATCATTTCAGACTAAACTATCTCCATGCACTTTGCCCAGTCTCCTTGAACCTTGTCCTTCAAAGAAAATGACAAAAAAAGAACATATAAGTCTGCAGTGACATTGTCTTTTCCACGTGAAAGTTCCAATACATTACACTCAAAAGTGAAGTGTTTTTGTCAGAGTTATACCTTCGAGCAGCCTTAACAGGGTCTCTCTCTCTCTCTCTCTCTCTCTCTCTCTCTCTCTCTCTCTCTCTCTCTCTCTCTCTCTCTCTCTCTCTCTCTCTCTCTCTCTCTCTCTCTCCGCGCGCGCTCTTCTGCGCTGGTCTGCGCGCGCTCTCGGTGGAGGTGGCGGCGTCCTTATAGGCTACTACCTTGAGAAAAAGATGGGGAAATCGTACAAAACCCAATTTCCAGGTCAGCACTGGGTTAGACTCGCTGAAGGCGACCCTCGTTACGCTCTTGAACGCGCTCGCTTTGAATCCCCCACCGCCTGCATACAAAATTGACGCGCGTTCTTGGAGCTCGTGGGGAAAATGCTGTCGCGCGCGTTTGATCGTTTCGTCAGCGTGTTTGACGTGTAGACTGCTGAAGGATATTTATCACTCTTAAGGACTTTTTATAGACGCAAATATTTCGTTTACGTGGAAACACTTTTTTGGCGTGAATTTGCTATTTAACGAGACACGACGTGTAGGTTACGACAGTAGATCATGCTGAGGGATATTTATTACTCTTAGGACTTTTTATGGACGTGAATATCATCGCAAAGATGTTATGTGGAAATACTTTTTGGAAGTGAACAGCATGTTCGAATAGACGTTAGCCTAATATAAACGCAGGTATACGTTTTTATTATTCATCCTGAAATTTCAAAAACTGCATCATTTTTCATTCACTAAAGAATATTTTCTTGTATTATGTCCCATTAAACGAGGAAACAAGAATTATTTCAACAGCAAGCAAATGTGTCAAACTCTTTCTCTGAGAACGTTGCGTTTGGAAACATTTTGAATATAATGAGGTTTATTCGTTTAAAAACGTGTTTAACCTAAGCCTATGTTGCTTCTTGCGACTCCAGTCGTCTTATATATGGGAACACTTTAAATTTGGGGATGTTCTGAATTGACGGGCGCATTGATTCGATATTTTACTGCAGCGTTTTCATTCACAAAACCGAATTTGGGCATGGTCTTTATTATTATTTTACAGCTGCTGTTTTTACTCATAAACCATTTAGCGTTTGGTCCAGATTTAGTGTGGCACTGATGTATGAGGAAACTGATACCCTTATTTGGATAAACTGAAGAGACTTCAGCAAGAGTTTGGCGCAACTACATCCACCGGTGATGCCGGAGGTCACTTCCACCAGAAGTGATAGGCTAACATCCAAAGGCATTATGTTTTTATGCAACAGCACAGTCATCAAGGACTGGAGTTTTTTTCTCTCTCAGATCTTGCCTCTTGTGAATAAATCAGCGGGATTTGTTCATCGGAGTATGGATCGTGTGGAGGCGGTGACGAGCACCATGGTGACGGCTCTGGAGCCCGATCTGAGCGGGATGAGCGCTAGTCACCCGCCGCTCAACTCCAACCACACGTCCGGCATGGAGCATGTCTTTCAGTACTCGTACTCCGAGAGTGACCTGCAGTACACGGACTACAGGACGCCGCCGAGGGACTCGATTCCTCTGCCCAAGGCGGTGCTGTACCTGGTCATGGCCGCGCTGGTGGTGGTGGCCGTGGCGTACGCGATCGTGGGGCACCTGGTGAAGGATCTCGTGCATGAGTGTTTTGGTAAGTGCATTCTAGAAATGTGTACTGTGTATGTGCTCAATTAAACAACACTCTGACGAAACACTGTGCAAGTATTTGTGTGTTTTGGGTATGACTCAACACTGATTCATTGCACTAATGAAGAAATTAAACTAGCCGTCTCACGCCGGTTTCCCAGCATACACCAGCAAAAGTGCCTGTACCTAACATAAATTGTGCCCATTAAGTTGAAAATTAAATGAAAACATTTTAACAAATTACATTTTGTCGTTCTTTCAAAAATTGGAATGTTACTTTTGATTTTTCTCTGAACATTCTAAAACAATTAGTCATGAGAACTAAAAGTTTAATGAATGGCGAATCGTTCTGGTTTATTTTCCAGCAGGTCATATTTACAGCTTGTTTATTCATTCATTGCAACCAGTAGGGGAGAGCAGACCTAACGCTCTCTGACTTTGTCAGTTTCTGTAAATCCACTTGGGGTTCAGAGTATTTGTTTTTTTTCTCCACATTAATTTCACACGTCTAGTACAATTATGTGGTTTTGTTTGATTAATACAGTGAATACTTTTCTTTCTTGATTTTACATTGTAACAGGACACTGTGGCAATGGCAGCTTAAAATGTTATTTGATATAATCAAATAACAAACTAAAATATTTTATTAATAAAATATGACCATTGAACATAGACTCTCAGTTATTATTCACCCTTTTCTCATGGTTGTTTAATAGAATTTAAAAATCTTGGCCAGGACACTCTTGAAAAAGAGATTTTTAATCTCAACGCGTACTTTTCTGGTTAAATAAAGGAGAATATATATATATATATATATATATATATACATTTTTTTTTACATATATATATATATATATATATATATATATATATATATATATATATATATATATATATATATATATATATATATATATATATATATATATATAATCAGGTCACCTGATTGATCAGAATTTTTCAGTTGGCCAAATTGAATTTCTGTGAATTGATGTAATTTATTTTACATAAATTAAATTTGGCCAACTAAACAAATTAGATGTGATCAATCACTAGAACATTTTCAATTGGAGACCTGTTTTTTTTTTTTTTTTTTTTTCTTCAGTGTAAGGCAGTTTGATAACATAATGCTTTCTGCTGTTAGATCAGCATTAAAGAACCGTCTCTTTAATCTTAAATAACAGCTATATGATTAAAATAACATCAGATTTGTCTTATTTTAAATAAACACACACACAAAAAAAACGGATGACATTTACTTGTGCTATGGTTTAATAAATGTTCAGTGACCTCTTCCAAAGATTTTTTAATTTTAGTTTAACCATTTCTCTAAATAATGTTGATATGCAAAAATACACTCATTTTCATCATCCTGGCATGTGTGTAAAGTTATAAATGTGCATTACAACTAACCCTGCTTTAGGTTGTGCCCCGTGCTCCCCGGGGTCATTTTAATATGAAATAGTTTTCTGAAAGTGTGTTTTGGGGGTTTTGTGAACTTTTGCTGTGTTTAGGGATTATTCATGAGGGGTTATGATGAGTTTGGCTGAAGTATGTTTTTGAATGATGCACACTACTGTCTGCATCAGTTCTCAACTCTGCAATACACCTCTGTTGAACATTCACACATTTCCATTCACCTCCACCAACATCTCGGCTGATTTCTGAAAGCTCAGAGTGGAGTATCCGGAAGGGGATGAAAAGGAATTACAGTCTCTCACTTCTGTTTTTCAAAGACCTTGACGTTTACCTGAAGCGATGAAGCAGGCGAAAGCACACACACACACACACACACACACACACACACACACACACACACACACACAGGGGACATAAGCACTCAACAATACCTAGGAGATTTCCACAAAAGCCCAGGTTACAGCGGGCTTTCATCCTACATGTGCTGGATGGTGTAAATGTGGTGATAGTGCAGGTCCTGGAGGTGTAAATGTGAAGAGTGTCTGTTAGGTTCTCGCTGTAGTATTTCTCTCTCCAGGGTCAGACAGGAAGTAGGGAGCTCTCTATTTCTATCACGCATAGTCATGCACACTATTTTATTTTGTCTGCTTGTTTATTATGATATGGCAAGACTCACTATAATTGCTGATGCATGGGGTTGGAGTTATCTTGTGCTAATTATTATTATTATTATTATTATTATTATTAGGCTATTATTATTAAAACAACTGACAAACCAATCACTCAGAACTCCATTATGGCATTGACTTGCACTGTCAAGCACCACAAATATTTTCTTCAGTAAATGAAAACTATTTTACTATGTATTAAAAATAAAAAATAAGTAAAAAAATAATCAACAAACTAAAAGACATAATCATCAGGGATTATTTACACAACCTGTCAATGGCACTTAAATGTAGCTGCAGGCAGCATTTATCTGTTAATTAAGTACTTTAAGGCCTTTACACACATTTGGGTAACACTTTATTTTAAGGTAACATTTACACTTTACTACATGTACTTACTATAATAATAACAACAGTACAAAATGCATAATTACAAGTAACTAAACATAAACCAAACCCTAACGGTGAGTACGGTTAAATAATATTACTCAGTCCTTGTTAGCACAATGCAACTATGTCACCTTAAAATAAAGAGTAAGCCACATTTGTAAAAAGGTATTGTTTTATTTAGCAAGCCTGGAACCATAGACTTTAGTTGGAAAATACCATCCACAGCCAAAACAGGCGATATACTAATGAAATACAGTTTTTAAGCTTTTTAACAGTCATCAAGGTTGAGCCAAAACCCCAGGTCAAGCTTGTGAAAGTAGGCTTTTGAAATAATCTTCAATTTTTAACAAACAGTATGTTTGACAGTGGTGGTCAAGGAGGCAAAATTGCTCGGAATAAGCAGTTCTACCATATGGTATGAATGTTGTGGGAATGAAAATCAGGTGATATACAATCCTTTACGCACAACGTGAAGGCGCCCCCCCCCATAGAAACACCGGAAATTGTAAAGCATTATTCCAGTACGAGTCAGGACAGGACTTCGATTTTCAGAAAAAGGTGGATAGCCGCTTTTGTGGTTTTTCAATTTTATAGCGCCACCTAGTGGCAAATCATTGAGCCCATAAACTTGAGTAACAAGTTTGGTGAAAATATCTTATTCCGTTCAAGAGTTACACCCATATTAGTTAAAGTGTCTCTGCCCAACTTGAACATTTTGCTGGCCTTTAGCGACCGTTAATTTAATTGAAATCTTTCATCTTTTTTTCCTTTTTTTTTTTTTTTTTTTTTTTTGATAATTAGACTCCAGAGAATCTATATGAACTGGTTTGGTTCCAATTGGGTGAAAGACATAGTCTAGTTGACATTGTCTAGTTCACAAAAGTATGTTTTTCACACAAAAAAAAATCTAAATACCCGAAAATTTTGCGATGAAAGATCGAATCCGAGACATTTTGATCATCTTGAGCCTGCGACAAATGGTTTAGGACAGTGGCCGGCAAAATGTGGCCCACCAGCGATAATGTCTGTGATAATCTGGCCCATGCCCGCAGTCAGATTATTTTGATAGCGGCTGGTTCTGAAATAGATCTGTCATGACAGTGTAACGGAGGCCAGAGAGCTGTGTGAGTAAACCTCACTCCTCTGACCTCAAGAGTCGCTCTAGTGACTGACGCTAGACATTGCAGCCTTCAGCCTCCTTGTTAGAGCGTCCGAGTCCCATGTGGAAAGACTCGGTTCGAGCACTGCTTGGAGCGGTTAGTTACTCACAATCAATATGTTCTTAGTGATTTTGCTTCCAAAAAAGTGTGAGAACATTTTTTGCATTTTTCATCATGTTTTATTTTAGGATGAATTGAGAGCTTTTAATTTGAAAACAGATCTGAAAGACATTGTGGAATTTCACTAGTTCACACTTACATCAAATTAAATAAAGTAAAGATTATGCGTATTTGGCGTGTTGTCTGGGGGAGGGCTCCGGGCTCGGAATATGGCCCAAACCCAGAGTACCCCCCCACCCCATGCTAGAGATACTCTAGAACTGGACTGGAGTGTATTATAGATTGTGTTGACATCTAATAAGAGTTTGTAAGAATCAAGAGAGGAGATTGGGTGGTGGAGGGATGCTAAAATGAAAATGGTCAACGAAAGAAGGTAAATCTGCTGTATATATACACACCTCCTATCGTTGATTAGCTTGGTGTCCTCCACTTGTGTTTAGTTAGGTTTAATTATCTGCACGTGCTCCTCCCGAAATTTTGTTAATAAAAACTTCACTAATCGCTAAACACGCCTATAGAATAGACGTCATGAAATGTGTGGTATGAAAAAACGAACAGTGAACCACTGAAACGTTTGCATATAACTCCATTGCAGATTAGACACACCGGCGGCTTTTCAATTTACAAAACCAGGTAGGATGAATGCATAATGTTAGTTGACTTCCCATTCTTCTTTGTATGCCCTATTTTCGCTGTCCACTTTCCTCTTTAGACTCTTTGATAGTGCCATTTTCCCTTAGCCTGGCTCTGCCCTCCTACTTCCACTCAATTTTCATTTTCTTTCAGTACTACGTCTCGGACTGCGTTGTATTCTTAGGTTTTCTCTGAACAAATTTTTACCGGTCCAATCAGCGAACAGAGGGAGTGTCTGAGAACGATGACGTTGATGTCGAGCGCTAGTTTGAGATGTAGTTCAGTAATGGCGGCGGAGAAAGCTGCAAACGAAACCATTCATTAAGTTGTGGCACCGCTGCCGAATATAGTGTTTTATTGTTTTATTAGGATCCCCATTAGCGGCCCACAGCTAATCTTCCTGGGGTCCTCTTTTTAAATTATTCACAACATAAAATCGCACAAAACAATAAGTGGTGAAGGAGTTTACTGAAGCGCTATTCGGACGGTAATCATTCCTTGCAGGGTCGGAAGGTATTGCCATCATTTACAGGGGCTAGTCAGTGATTTTATTGCCGTCCGTTTCCCACCACCCGCGTAAAAATTCCCGGCCGAATTACCTACTGCTTTTGACAAACAGCAAGGTCGTGTGGTGATGCAATAGCGGTCCGAATCCACATCTCTGTTTTTTCAAGAATAAATCACTTCAAAAATTCACTCTTTGTATCCTTTTTGACCACTGCAGTGCACCGTACGGTTGCGCTTTGCTGTTATTTGGATGCATTTATAGACTTGTAGTTCTTTAAAATGCTGGCATGTATTTACCAGAGCAATATAGTTCATCACCGCTCAAACAAATTAAAATAAAAGTATGTAAACATTTTAATGAGGCTGCTATTTACGGCACCATTTATTCTTATCGTACTAAGCATGACATTTTATTTACAGCATACAATCATGTTACGGACCACGTGAGCAGCGCGTTCCTGATCACAAAACTCTCCCGTTCACCATGG
Organism: Pseudorasbora parva; assembly: GCF_024679245.1. Classification (NCBI taxonomy): domain Eukaryota; kingdom Metazoa; phylum Chordata; class Actinopteri; order Cypriniformes; family Gobionidae; genus Pseudorasbora; species Pseudorasbora parva. Next base: position 8,260,547 of record NC_090177.1, on the reverse strand, counting down.
TGTGAATAAATCACAATCCGAATGCTCAAGGTTTTATCCTATGGTTTTAACACTGAGGTGGCGTGCACATTTATTTTGACGGATTTGTGTGAAACAGGCGAAGGGTGTGATTGGTTATGGCAGATCCAGAGCGGCTCAGGACAGATCCAATAGTTTTAAACTTCAACAGAGTTCCCGCCTTAGTGGAAGTAAACGCTTGTCAATGGAGAGTGGCCAGACTCTATGTACAAATGAAATGTACAAAAGTCTTGTAAAACCAGGCTAATTTTCTCTCACCGGCTAGCTTAAATGTTTAAATCACTCTGCACATGACGTAATCGCGTACCTCCAGCACGCAAACAATTAAATGCCGTTTAGTATGTGTAACAGTACTGTATGCTACGTCAAATAATTATTACAATAAGTTAGGCTCCATTGTGTAACAAGCAAATTAAAAAACACATTTATTAATCACAATATGGAAAGAGGAAATACAATTTAGTTCATTAAGATCATGACTCAAACATGTTATCTTTATCCATTCTGCATTTCTGTTTTAGCAAGGCTATCTGTGTATGTCACTACTGCTTTATACATTTATCCAGATTTTTTTTTTTTAACAGAGTAACATCTCACTACCAGTTACAAAAGACACTGTAACAGTATGTCACAGGCAATTCTAGTTGCATTTTTCATCAATGAATTTCTTAAAATATCCCATGACTATGTTTTGGCTAGGGATGCACCGATACCGATACCGGTATCTGGTATCGGCCTCGATACCACATTTTCGAACTCGTACTCGTTAAAAGTCCCCCGATACCGGGGACGATACCATGGTCTGAGAAATGTCTATGCTTGAGCGGTGTGTAAGGGGTTAATCACAGGTGCCGAGTGCCCGCCCCCAGTCCCGGCTACAGCTCAGAGCGGGGAGAAGGCGAGACGAGACGAGATACGTCAGCAGTGTGGAACTATTTCAAAGTTCATGAATACGACAAAACAAAGGCGGACTGCAAATTGTGCTCAGCGAAATTGTCCAGAGGAGGCTCAAAAGATAGCGCATTTAGTACAAAGTAATGAGTACAAAGAGTTTACCCACGCTTCTAAACCAACACAACCCACACATCAGCAAACTCTTGCAAGACGAGAGAAAATGTCCAGAGACAATCCACGTGCTGTGAGAATAACACAGGCAATCATCGAGTACATTGCATTGAGTGACCAGCCACTTTCAGAGGTAGAAAATGTGGGATTCATGCGTCTCCTCCATGTTCTGGAGCCCATGCTGTCCCAAGCCGCTGCTACATGACTGACACGGAGCTGCCTAAACTACACGACTACGTGAAAAAACATATCCACAGCCTACTGCAAGCCTCCTCTTCGTTTAATTTCACCTCGGATATTTGGACAAGCAGTGTTAGCCCGTTTCACTAATTAGCCCAACCTCCCAGTGGATAGACGAGAGTTTCACGCTGCAACAAGCCATATTACATGCAAAACAATTCCGCAGAATTTATATACTTTTATGAAAAAAATACTTGAGTTACACTGTCACTGTTTAATTTTTTTTTAAATAATTATTTATTCTGTAATATGTTGCATACAACATGCTTTTCATTTTAAATAAATGTTCTTAATTCCAAACTAGTCCCTTGTTTTTAAAGTAAAGCTTTTACCTGTAAATTTAAATCATGTTTTTTTTTAAGTACTCTGTATCGGTATCGGCGAGTACTGAAATGCAAGTACTCGTACTTGTACTCGTTTTCCAAAAAAGTGGTATCGGTGCATCCCTAGTTTTGGCCTACCATCTAGTGGTGATTTAAAAATTTTGGCCCGAAGCCAAACTTACTTACTGGTTTAGAATTTATGAACCATTATGTACTTTTACTCTGTAGTGCCACCATCAGGCCGATTGGGGCCAGATTTTGGTGACGTTGTAGATCGGCCCTAGCCTGACGTGGTCATACTCAATTCTAGTCAGAATATGAGTCTGAAACTGCTCCATTGGGCTGTGATTATGGGGCGTGTTTCAACCGAAACAGGAAAGACCTCGATTGGATAGACCAACAACCAATCAGAGCAACGAAGCGACGCATTGTCAAATATCAACAGAGTTCAACTGCACTTTGTTGCCAAGTCCGCGTTTTTTCCGCTGGATGTTTTTCATGTCCAAGGGTTGAAGAGACTATTATGTGATATATATAGACCCATGAGTGCGAATTTTACCAGGCAACCTTGCCAAAATAACACAAACCCCCCAAACACCATTTTTTTCCAGAGAAAAAAGCTATTGTTTAGGGCTAGTAGTTGGCGGGTTTTGTTGTAAAAACTTGGCAACCCTGTCTGCACGCGTGCTGAAATCAGGCTGGAATAAACGATCTTAGCCAGTGTTTTAAAAATTTTTTTTAAATAAGAGTACTTATCCAACATGATCATAATTTCAGAGAGAAATTGTGAAGGTGAATGCAGATACAAACAAGCTCTCCATTTAGGATTCGAGTAAATATAACCCAAGCCCCTTTGATGACGTGATGATTACGTTACTGTTGATCATCTGTCCGTCATCGTCTAAAGCCTGCCCATGATGATTTCATTGGTCCGAACAGTTTCTGTTCGGAGATAATTACTCCTCTATGGAGCGAGGCCAGACCGAACCGCCCGACCTAAAAATGTTGTGGGCGGGGCTAAGTTCGGCTGGCATCCAGGCTAGATCGGCCCGACTTTTAGGGGAGAATGCTGATCCTTGGAAATTCTAACAATTCTAACAATTACAGTAGTACAGTATAACAATTATAACAAGTACAAAAACAAATGAATCAGACAAGAACCAGTTATCTTATGCCATGTGTTCTTTCTCTGGAATTGTAAAAATCCTATTCAATATCCACGATTATTTTCCCTCTCCCGTTTCAATGAATCAGTTCAGTCCAATTAGCATAAATGTGTATGTGGGATGTTTTCATGCCATCACATGGCTCCGCTTGTGTTTACTCACAGCCTTCAGCCTGACTCTGCTGTATTATCTGCTCATCTTAATTCCAGGATGCTTTCTGTGTCAAAGGCGAATGCGTGTGGTGGTTTCTGTCACGGATCAGACCTAAGCGTTCAGTTTGATGGAGCATTCGGACTGGATGGTGGTACTTTAGAGTTATTTGAATCATTAATCAAGTAGTACTTTAATTCTGCAGGGTATTTAATTAATGCAGTCAGACAGCAGCCTGAGGCTCTTATATAATATGTAGGGTGCATTGCATTACAGAAAGAAGCTGTTGTTGCTTCATAATTGGAATATTAATTTTGTTTTCATAACTTGTGAAATATGACCCGGACATGTTCTTGATGGGGATTTGTGAGATTCTCGGCTTCATAAAGAAGGGCTGCTTTTTCGTTTTCCCTCATTAAATTATTGTAATCACACCTGTTAATCAAGTCAAAGGCTATTTTAAAGTTAGTTTATGTCCTTGAATAATAGTAATGTGTAATGTTTGTATAAAGTGTCTGAGAAACTGTTTCTTTTGTGTAAGACTTAATGTCTTTGGTACATTAATGGCATTGCTATTCAGATATATTTCATATTTATGTTCATCTCAGACTGATGAACTTTTGTTAAATTACTAAATTCTACTTCTATTCTATTTTTTTCCACCATGTATGAAAGAAGGAATGAATGAAGGAGGCATTTATATAGCGCATTCATATGTACTACTATACACCCAAAGCACTTTACACTTATGACAGGGGTCTCTCCTCAGACATCCCCAGTGTGAAGCATCTGCAACGGCTCCAGTGCGCTCACCACACACCAGCGATAGGTGGAGAGGAGAGAGGGTGATAGAGCCAATTCAGTGGATGGGGATTATTAGGAGGCCATGATTGGTAAGGGCCAGGACATCGGGGTTACACCACTTCTCTTTACGACAAGTGCCATGGGATTTTTAACGCCCACAGAGAGTCAGGACCTCAGTATAACGTCTCATCTGAAGGACGGTGCTACAGTATAGTGTCCCCATCACTATACTGGGGTGTTAGGGACCACTCAGACCACAGGGTGAGCGCCCCCTGCTGGCCTCACTAACACCTCTACCAGCAGAAGCCTGGTTTTCCCAGGTCGTCTCCCATCCAGATTGCCTGACAAGCTAGACCCACATCAAGATGTTTGGTCTGGAAACTCACCATTGACAGCTCAATCTGAGGGGCGGATAAACGGTTGTCTTTTAAACTCCCTCTGCACGCAATTGGATAGAGATACAACCAACCAGAGCAACGAAGAAGGTGAAGTGGAGCTAGTTGACAGATTCGCTGTATCCGGTCGGCAAAACTCAGAAAACATCTTAATTTTTTAAGAATGACTTTAGTGCTGTTCTTTATTTTCTCAAAGAAAAGCTCAACTCCAAGTCTTCCAGAGTCACGGCCAAAGCTGATTCGAAAGACCGCCGTTCGCCAGCTTCTTTCTTTTCAAGTAGCACGCATCTCTGCCATTATTATATTAAGCCCTGCCCACTGACTCTATACACGATGTGATTGGCCTGACCAGAGTTTGGCGTTTACAGCTCAGAAGTGTATTGAGAGTTGCTAGACGACACTCGCGGCAGATTAGATTTGCTGCCGCTAGAGTGCGTCTAGATTTCTAGGCTACCATCCAGATGACCAGGCTCAACCCTGCTTAGCTTCAGTGGGAAACCAGTCTTGAGTTACAGGGTGATATGACTGCTGTAATGTATTAACCTTGCATGTATAAATACGGGCGGGGCGGCAGTGGCTCAGTGGTTCATGTAGATTGTCTACAAACCAGAAGGTTGGTGGTTCGATCCCCGGTTCCACTTGACCAAGTGTCGAAGTGTCCATGAGCAAGACACCTAACCCCAGCTGCTCCCGACGAGCTGGATGGCGCCTTACATGGCTGACATCTCCGTCGGTGTATGAATGGGTGAATGTGAGGCAAAAATGTAAAGCGCTTTGGATAAAAGCGCTATATAAATGCAGTCCATTTACCATTTACCAAATACAAAAAAAAACACATCATAGAAATAGCAAATTAAAGGGTTAGTTCACCCAAAAAGGAAAATTCTATCATTAATTACTTACCATAATGTTATTCGACACCCTTTAGACCTCCGTTCATCTTCAGAACACAGATGAAGATATTTTTGTTGAAATCCAATGGCTCAGAAAGGCCTTCATTGACAACAATGTCATTTCCTCTCTCACGATCCTAAATAACGACTTATATAGTGATGGGTGATTTCAAAACAAAGTTTCGAACCGTTATGAATCAGCGTATTGATTCATGATCCGGATCACCAATGTCACATGATTTCAGCAGTTTGACACACGTTACGAATCATGAATCAATACACTGACTGTTCGAAACTTTGTTTTGAAATCAGCCCATCACTATATAAGTCGTTATTTAGTTGTTGTTTTTTTGCACTCAAAAACTATTCTTGTCGTTTCATAAAATGATTGTAGAGCCACTGTAGTAAGATGGGCTTTGTATCGACGTCTTTAGTGCCTTTATGGGTCTTGAGAGAGGAAATGACATCGGTGTCAATGACGGCTTTCTGAGCCATCGGATTTCAACAAAAATATCTTCATTTGTGTTCCGAAGATGAACGAAGGTCTTACAGGTGTCGAACGACATGAGGGGGAGTAATTAATAACTGGATTTTCATTTTTGTGTGAACTAACCCTTTAAATTCATTATGTGGTTCGGGCATACCCAAGGCAAGAGGACAAATTGTCACCACAAAAGGCCAATATCCAAAATCTTTGTCCTTATGGGGACATGTTGTGGTCCCCGTGAGGAATATAGCTTATAAATCATACTAAAATACTTTTGTGATAATATAAAAATGCAGAAAGTTTTGTGTGATGGGTAGGTTAAAGGGAGATGAGATTTGTAAAATCATTATGTCTATGGAGAGTCCCATAAAACATGGAAACCAAAGGTGTGTGTGTGTGTGTGTGTGTGTGTGTGTGTGTGTGTGTGTGTGTGTGTGTGTGTGTGTGTGTTTGTTTTTGTGAAATATCATGACACAAACGTGTAAAATGACATAGGTATTACAAGGAGAGGGTGAAATATGAGGAAATTACCCATGTCCCCACTTTTCAAAATGCTTATAAATCAGACAGGATGAATTTTTTGAGAAAATAAAAATGCAGAATATTTCCTGTGATGGGTAGGTTATGGGGCAGGGGCAGTGTAGGGGGATAGAAAATACAATAGTATAGTAAATGACGTCACAGGCCACTAAAGACCAGGTTTAAGGGTTAAAGGTTCTTTGTGGAACCAGGAACCATTGATGCCAATAGAGAACCTGTATTTGAATGTCCTTTCTCCTGGCACCTGCAGTGGATGCTTTGTGACTCTCCATGTGACTGATAATCATCTGTAATCTGTGTCTCTCATCAGAGTGGGTGTTTGGACCCCGTTCAGACGACCGCAGGAGCAAGAGTGAGGTAAACTGCATCAGCAGCAGCGTGAATGAAATGAGCGAACTCTCACGTCCGGTCGACATCGTGTACAATCACTCCGACTCCCCGTACGCCATCAAGCCGGAAGAACTGGTGGTCACCATCGCAGAGACCTCGCAGCTACCTCGGGAAGCCTACAGCGGAACCTAATGGAGAAAAACGGCCACGGTTTAATTCAGCCCTTTATTATGAGGAGAAAAGCAGCTTGCTTAAATTTGATCGGCATCTGTGAGCCGGTGCAAAGTCAAATGACCACATGGTCATGTGGATGAGGAAATCTGGGAGACTTTAGGAATGAAATCACAATAAAGTACATTACATGTTCTTAATCGGAGTAATGCGAGACACTTAAGATTCTCAAACTGAATTTGAGAAGGAGGAAAGACACTTCTTTATCAATCATATCGGTCATATTTTTCTTGTTTTGTGGAGACATGCACTGTGAATCTAGAATAGTGTTCTGCTGTTGTCCATGGACTCTACCCACAACCCACTTTGGTTTGATTTTCCCACTTTTCGCAGATATTTATGGCTGAGTACTTTGGGCTGCGCTGTAGTATTTGTTTTTTTTACTCACTTTCAGGTTTTCTAGAATTGATTATGCTGCTTTAAAAAGAGACATACTTAAAGATTTGCTCCCTACAGGTTACTTCAAAAGTGAAGTAATTAATATGGTTAAGATATACAGTCTTGTTCAAAATAATAGCAGTACAATGTGACTAACCAGAATAATCAAGGTTTTTAGTATATTTTTTATTGCTACGTGGCAAACAAGTTACCAGTAGGTTCAGTAGATTCTCAGAAAACAAATGAGACCCAGCATTCACGATATGCACGCTCTTAAGGCTGTGCAATTGCGCAATTAGTTGAAAGGGGTGTGTTCAAAAAAATAGCAGTGTCTACCTTTGACTGTACAAACTCAAAACTATTTTGTACAAACATTTTTTTTTTTTCTGGGATTTAGCAATCCTGTGAATCACTAAACTAATATTTAGTTGTATGACCACAGTTTTTTTAAACTGCTTGACATCTGTGTGGCATGGAGTCAACCAACTTGTGGCACCTCTCAGCTGTTATTCCACTCCATGATTCTTTAACAACATTCCACAATTCATTCACATTTCTTGGTTTTGCTTCAGAAACAGCATTTTTGAAGTTCTCAATTGGATTAAGGTCTGGAGATTGGGCTGGCCACTCCATAACATTAATTTTGTTGGTTTGGAACCAAGACTTTGCCCGTTTACTAGTGTGTTTTGGGTCATTGTCTTGTTGAAACAACCGTTTCAAGGGCATGTCCTCTTCAGCATTGGGCAACATGACCTCTTCAAGTATTTTAACATATGCAAACTGATCCATGATCCCTGGTATGCGATAAATAGGCCCAACACCATAGTAGGAGAAACATGCCCATATCATGATGCTTGCACCTCCATGCTTCACTGTCTTCACTGTGTACTGTGGCTTGAATTCAGAGTTTGGGGGTCGTCTCACAAACTGCCTGTGGCCCTTGGACCCAAAAAGAACAATTTTACTCTCATCAGTCCACAAAATGTTCCTCCATTTCTCTTTAGGCCAGTTGATGTGTTCTTTGGCAAATTGTAACCTCTTCTGCACATGCCTTTTTTTTAACAGAGGGACTTTGCGGGGGATTCTTGAAAATAGATTAGCTTCACACAGACGTCTTCTAACTGTCACAGTACTTACAGGTAACTCCAGACTGTCTTTGATCATCCTGGAGGTGATCATTGGCTGAGCCTTTGCCATTCTGGTTATTCTTCTATCCATTTTGATGGTTGTCTTCCGTTTTCTTCCACGTCTCTCTGGTTTTGCTCTCCATTTTAAGGCATTGGAGATCATTTTAGCTGAACAGCCTATCATTTTTTGCACCTCTTTATAGGTTTTCCCCTCTCTAATCAACTTTTTAATCAAAGTACGCTGTTCTTCTGAACAATGTCTTGAACGACCCATTTTCCTCAGCTTTCAAATGCATGTTCAACAAGTGTTGGCTTCATCCTTAAATAGGGGCCACCTGATTCACACCTGTTTCTTCACAAAATTGATGACCTCAGTGATTGAATGCCACACTGCTATTTTTTTGAACACACCCCTTTCAACTAATTCAACTAATTGCCCAATTGCACAGCCTTAAGAGCGTGCATATCATGAATGCTGGGTCTCATTTGTTTTCTGAGAATCTACTGAACCTACTGGTAACTTGTTTGCCACGTAGCAATAAAAAAATATACTAAAAACCTTGATTATTCTGGTTAGTCACATTGTACTGCTATTATTTTGAACAAGACATGTATATACAGCCCTTGATGGGGGAAAAAGATCAATAGTTAATCCGCAATGGTGAAACAAAACTGCAGATGTGTTTTATTTTCATCTAAGGCAGTGTTACCAAAAATGTATGTTACACAAACACTTCTCACTGAAAATATATATTTAAATGAAAGAAAACAGCAGTTAAATACACTTGTAAATGGCTTTTGATAATATATTTGAGTTATATGTTGACAGATATCTGTTTACTTCACAACTAAGGGCTATAATTTCATAACAAAGCTTCAGATCTGAGCATCACATTTTTGAACAGATTTTCAATGTCAGAAAGGGGAAAATTGGCAGAATTATGCCTCACAATTGTTTCAAACTGGCAAAAGAGGAAAAAATATGATTGAGACGCCAGACTGAAGGCTTCGTCCACTTCTGCTGTTCTCTCTTTCATACATTTTCACCAGTAAAGGTGAAAAAACAACTCGATAGGCAATTTAACCGGTTACTCCTGCCATATCAACAACTTGTTTTGACCTTTGCTGTAATTGTTTTGTCACGTAGTCAAAAAAAGTGCAAAAATTGTTCTGTGATCCATGTGTCTCTTATACTTGCCATGTAACAATAATCGAAATATGTTACAAAAGTTGTAGAAAAAGATCTTCTCATGTCATGTCCGGCATTTTAACATCACAAAGTCACCTTAATAAATGTGTGACATTATGTCAAATTTATCTAAAACATCTTGACAATCTTTTTTTTTTCTTTTCTTTTTTTTAACATATTTTTATTATTTTTTTGCTCCAAAACATAGCCAGACACATTTTTAAGAAATATACAGCTCTGGAAAAAATTAAGAGACCACTTAACATAGAAAAATCCTTGTTAAGTGGTTTCCTAATTTTTTTCAGAGCTGTATCTGTATATAATATATTGAATGAGTGCATATTTTTTATATAGTTAATACTTCTACACAGAATAACACATATTATGTAAACGCAAACTTTTATTTTGGATGTGATCAATCAATTGCCCAGCACAATTAACAATCATAATGACAAAAACAGGAAACAAATAGCCTATTTCAGTACATCAAAATATAATATAATCACATTTGCAGGGCTAAAACATGAGGAAATAAGGTTTGTGCTTCTAATACAAAACAACAAGTATCATATGAGCAAGTATCATAAATATCAGAATATTTAGAAATGGATGAATTAAGGACACGTTTTAGGATTTATGTTTTATATTTAATTTGTGATGTGACGTTGAAAAGTAGGCGGACGGTGGGCGGATACGCCGTGACGTCATCACAACAACATTCCGCACTTCTTCCTCCTCGCAGACCGACGCATTCAGTTTTATGTTTCCACGACCGTCCGTTGTTCGATAAATAAACATCTTCCTCGTAAGTACAGATACCCTGACCGACATCTATGCAGATTAACGACCATTTGTCATTAATTATTTTGCTGTTGTTGTTGCTGAAGTTGTGTTTGTGCACCAAAGTCTAACTTTTACTTCGTTGTTTTCTTGATAATGGTCTTATCCGTGAAGGGATTTTATGCTTAAGTGTTTGTCAAAAATCACCCACTTGATATAATATTGAAACAAATTTATAATAATAATTATATTTGCATATCATAAATAAAATAACTCTGAATAATTAATATAATAATTCTGACGTAGGGTTTCCCCATCCTGGGTTTCATATGGGTCTGCATGAGGTTGTGACATAAATGCTAAATTAAATTTAAATTAGTGCTGAATTCTTTCTTTCTTTCTTTCTTTCTTTCTTTCTTTCTTTCTTTCTTTCTTAAATCTATGAATCACGTCAGGTTTAGTTATTTTATCAATTCATTTAAATGACTTAAATGTTTTCTGTTTCTGATTTCTCTATTTTAAGTAGGCCTATTAGTAAAACCTATCTGGTATGATAAGATTGAAAAGATAGATTTTAAAATAGCAACAAAAAAATAATTGGTACTTGCAAACAATGGTTTTGCCTTGAAAAATTACACGTTTGAAAACTTTTCGAAAGTAATGATCAAGTTATAGTTTGCTTTGTCATCATTACACACTCCTCAGTTTGATCTGCCATTGAGAACAGGCAGTTATCTCCCCTACACACTTATTAAAATTAATGAAGTGTGTTTTAACACAGTTATGAAATGTTACCGCAGTTCCATAAGCCTTAAATGGGACCAAGCACGAAGGCAAGTGGAAAAGTGCTTGTGATTAGCCCATATTAACATTTGAGATGTTTGTGTTTCTGACCCGACAGGCCTCACTTGTTCATTGAGCAAACAGTTGTCAGATGTCTTTCTTACATCGGCTGAAGGAGTTGTTGGAAGGGACTTGTTCTGTAAAACATTTGGCCTGCTAACAATAAAACACTAACATCAGTGGGAAACTAGGCCACTGCATATCAGGTGCAACAGACGCTGTCATAAACATTCATAACTGACAACAGTTGTGCATTTACAAGGTCAACACGGTAATATAGCGTCCTGTGTGAATTGATTTATCAGGTCTGAGTTCCTCGATGGGACCTGTATGATAATTAGTAGTATTTTCTCTCTGACATGTTTCATACTCCATGTCCTAGTTCTGTAAGCAGCGTGTAAAAGTTCAGGACTATTAGTCAGACATTCACTGATTCTTCAGATGTGAGAGAAAACATGCTCCACAAAATACCCGTAGCTTACCGTTTACATTTGACTTTCACCTAGTTTTATAAATGTTTTGGTGTTATATTATCACTCACTATCCTCAACACTTCAGTCCATCACTCAGTACTTCTTATAGATTAATTAGGTAAATAAATGCATACTTTATACAAGTATATACACTACTTTCTGCAGGATTGACTCTATTTTGGAGCCTGTCTCTAGAGGCCGGTCAATGAATTGCAGTTTATGTCACTTCCGTATTGATTTCAAGAGAGAGTCTGGAAGGTTGCCACTTGGTTGAAACCATAGAGTGTAAAAAAAGATGGACTACTACGCTCCTTCACTATCTTCCATTGTAGAAAAACCGCCAATGTCTGAATATAGCACTGACATATTGCGCTGATTTGGGACCTGTGCAGTAGAGAGCAGGAAGATAACTAGTGAGAGTGATATCTAACTAAAACTAAACTTATGTTTAAAAAACTAACACATCAGAGTGATAAAAAAACGACCTATAATGACAGAGTGTATTTGAAGTGTAATTTTTGATTGTTTAGTTAGTCTCGTGTCCCATTAGAATACATGGAGTGGGCGGGGTTTATGAGCTAAACTAGGACCAACCACCTGGGGGCGATTAAGGCGCTTTGGCTTCATGCTTCTGACAAGCGGTAACTTGCCCCTGTTTCTGTTAAAGCCAATACGGAAGTGACTTAAACTGCAATTCCTCAACTGGCCACTAGAGACCGGCTCCAGAAGGAATGAATCTCATTGAGCTCCATGTTAAAATTCTCAACTTTACAGCAGAACAAAACATGTTTACAGTCTGGTACAAATTGCGGTTTTGGTCTATATGGCTAATTTTGCCCTTCATGACAACTGTGAGGGGGGGTGAATTTTTTTATATTTCATTCTTTTATATTATATAGAGCCTTAAAGATCTGCATAATTAAGGGCGTGGCCACTTTAATTGACAGGTGGATAGCCATTTTATCCGCTGTCTGTTAGTCATCGCATCACATAAGCTCGCCCACGTCCCGCCTCTTTGACCATTTTCTGTTATCTGGGCGTGACGCGCTTCTAAGATGGCGACGGCCAGCTCGTCTCTACTTTACGCTTCAATACTGCTCTTCAAAATCCTATAGATGACGTCGCAGACACTACGTCAGGGCCGGCGTTTGCTATAGGCGAGCTAGGCGGTTGCCTATAGGGCGACAATTGTGTTAGGGGCGCGACCGCGCTCTAGTGCCGCCCATTACTTCCCATTAAGCATAGAATCGCAACAAGCGAAATACAACATAATGTTTATTAAACATGACCATCATAGGGCACCCCCTCAGCCACACGTTTAATTACTTATCAACCTGATTATTAGATTGAATTGATGGTGATTAGATTATTAGTTCAGGCGTTAGGTCAGGCAAGTGCTCATCTTGCGCGTTCATCAAAAATGAGGCATCTAAACCCGCGGATGCACAGGGACGGAAAAAGAGAAAAAAAGAAAGCCCAGTATAGAGGTTAGTCTTCTTATCTCAGCCAATAAGTTGTCAAACAAAATAAAATTACTTAGTATCAATCTTATGAACTAATTTTTATTTTATAAATATTATTAATATTGTCACTAAGCTATCACTTGCTAGTTTTCTACATAATTACTATACGTATTGCAAACATAACTTCACTGACAATAATCAATAACCTACATGGATGTCATTTAAATATCAAAAGTCCAGTTCGTTATAAATATGGATTACGTATGCATGTTATTTATGAAAAGTACAAACGCTCTCTACGTGGGCGTCGGAAGGAAATAAATCCGGCCTCTGGTTTTTTTTTTTTTTTTACTGGAGCAGCCTACCGATAGATGCCATATTATTTACATTAAACACAAATATGCTGTGTTCAACAAATTCTTTACAGTGGCTTTAGTGTAGTGGTAAGACGCATGGCATCAAGATTTGATGCAGGTTCATCAGAGGTTCGATCCCGCCTTTTGCCACACTCGCTCTATTCCCTTTTCCCATCACATATCAGATCGGAAAGGCATTTATTTTCAATAAAAAGTGAGAAAATGTGTTTAATAATAAGTGCTTCTCGGTTAGGGGTAGGCCTAGGAAAACAGACATGTGCTGAATTAGAATAGAGACGATAAAAGTGAGTGGGGTGGAGGGGTGGGGGGGCGCAACACTCCATCTCGCCTAGGGCAACCAAAGAGCTAGAGCCGGCCCTACACTACGTCCATATTTTTCTACAGCCATGGTTATGGCTGGGCGATATGACGAAATATATCGTCTGGACGATAGAAAATGTCTATCGTTTTATATAAGGCTCTATCGCTTACGCCACGATAAGGCGTATATGGCAGAATTTTACGTCAAGATGCACCTCACGCCACGGCATGCCCATGCACCCTGCAATACATAAACAAACATGGAGGAAGACGGTAGTAGACGCGGTTCAGACCAGGGTAATTCTCAGTAATTATGCCAGAATAGTGGCATAAGCGCTCAAAACAAACTTCAGACACAGACGCTGCAACGGGCTTTTACGCGTGGCACACCATATACCCATATATTGAAATATTTTAATGGCAGGTGTAGTGATGGCGAAAACTAAACATTTTCTTGACCGACCACCGAGCCTCATTAGCCGGTTGAAACCGGTTAACCGATTAGTTTAAAATATGCTGCGCTATTTGAAATAACAGCCGCGAGCCGCGCTCCCTCTGTCTCTCTCTCGCTCTCTCACTCACACACACACACGCGCTGCCACCTCCCTTCCACTCACCACGTCACTTTTTTAAAATCCCCACAGCGCGAAACACGAGTCCCGCAAACGCGCCGCAGAGGAGCTTGTTTGTAATCAGAGGACAAATGGCTCATTAGTTTCGAAATGGTTTGGGTACAAGGTGATCGCGTTGAAAATAAAGGCATTTGTCTAGCGTAAGAAGCTCATCTGAAACATTGCCGCGGCTCATTTAAGAAAATGACAGCTCCGAAGAGACGCCGCTTTAGTTCGAGGTAGTGTAACAATAATAAAGAAAGACGATCAACACCTTATGTGTTACCACTGAAATAAAGATGTAATATATTTCCAAATGTAAGCCCATCTTAAGCGAAATGCACGCTTCATACTGTCATCTGCTCTGGCTCTAACCTCGAGTGTTTACTTTTTGCAAACCTTGTGAGCGCGCAAACCCAAACGCTGTGACCTCACGCCAAATGTTTTTATTGGTTTATTAAGTACAAACAGGCGAGTTATGAAAAATTGAGTGCGAGGGATATGTTCAATCACACAAAAAGATTTTGGAATGAGACGGCCACCTGTAGTAGCGTTTAGTCCACTGTATAATAGCCTAATTCAGAGATCACTTTTTTATTTATTTTAACCGACAACTTTGATCGGTTAACGTTGATACGGTCAGCCATCGGTCAAACGGTCATCGTTTAACATCCCTAGGCAGGTGTTAACTTTACCAACAGTCTTGCTTTAAAAAAAGGTTCTAAATAAAATAAAAATGTAGTCCATACTACCTTTATTTGTGTTGTATATCATTTCAAACTGCATTTCCACATTGCAATTTTGTATAGACTATTCATAAACTGAATTAACAGAAAAATTGCTATATCTTTATGTATATCGTTATCGGGATATCAAATGAGCTATATCGGGATATGAAATTTTGGCCATATCGCCCAGCCCTAGTAAAAGGCGGAACATTTTCCCAAACACGCTCAAAGCGCTTGACCAATCATTACACACCGGTCCCGCCGACCAATCAGAGCACATCGTGCTTTTCAGAAGGAGGGGCTTCATAGAGAAAGGAACTAAACAGAGCGTTACTGACAGACTGAAGAGGGGAGCTGCAACAATGGAGAATATGAGAAGAGTAATGTGTTTTCAAGCATTAAAATGCTCTAGTAGAGATCAAAATCAAGAAGGTCTAACATTTTTTAAAGGATTTTTTTTGTCAGTGCTTATTTGAAATAGAAATCTTTTGTTACATTAATGTAAAATGTCTGTGTAATGGTGTCTCTGGTCTTAGTAAGCATGGCGTCAGTGTTGTCACAGCTGATGGGTCAGTGGATGGATGTTCAGGGATTCCTGATATTTCTGTGTGTGCTGCTGTTGGTGAAACACCTGCGAGATCTTCAGTCAAAGAACATGCCACCAGGACCCTTCCCTCTGCCGGTCATTGGAAACATTATTAATATAGGCTTTAGTGATCCACTGGGCTCCTTTCAGAGGGTAAGTCACGTATGATGCATGCAAAATGAGTTAAATGATTTTATGTGAATGTATAACTTGAGGATCATGTTGATCAGATTGCTGAGAGGTATGGAGATGTGAGCACACTTTATCTGGGAAGCAAGCCCTGCATTCTGCTCACTGGATACGACACTTTCAAAGAGGCGTTCGTGGAGCAGGCGGACATCTTCACAGACCGGCCGTACTTCCCTATAGTTGACAAGCTCAGTAAAGGGAAAGGTACAGATGGAAAAAAAGTCATATTGCACCGGTCTGATTCAAATACTGGCAAAATCATTACATAAAATCAATCTTTCTTTATAGGGCTAGTAATGTCAAGTGGGCACATGTGGCGGCATCAGAGGCGTTTCGCTCTGGCAACGCTGAAATACTTTGGTGTGGGAAAGAAAACTCTAGAAACCTCCATCCTTCAGGAGTGTCACTTTCTCTGTGACTCGGTAGTGACTGAACAAGGTCAGTGAGCATCTTTTTACTGCCAAACACCCTTTTTTTTCTTTACAAGCAAGATTGACTGTCAACTCCAGAAAATACAAAAACACAATGAATCTAAAAAAAATCTAAAAAAAAAAAAAGTATTATAACCAGGGAATGAAATTTGACTTCAATGTCAAGATTGTGTCTTGAAGGGCTGTGTGTGTATACTATCCTCTAGAGGCCACTATATGCAAGTGCAAGGGTCTTTTTTGAAGGTCAAACATCTGGGAAACCACATATTTGCTTAATTTTTGCTTTTTATTTAAATATATACAGTAAGATCCAAAATGTATCAGTAATAAATGTAGTGTAAATGTAGTAACAATAAATAAAAAATACATACTTTAAATATATACAGTGAGATCCAAAATTGTATTAGTAATAAATGTAGTAATACATGTAGTAACCATTAAAAAAAAAAAAAAAACTCTTTTTATTTAAATATATACAGTGAGATCCAAAAGTCTGACACTAGCCTACATTGCAATCTGGGATTTAATGAAATCTTTAGGATTTAAATGTTTTATTGATTATACATACAATAAATATAATGTAGTAATAATGAAATCATCATAAATACTCACAAATCATCTTAATTATAATTTTTAATTAAATGTATACAGTGAGATCCCAAAGTCTGAGACTACTTTGAAAATCCTGGCTTTTTTTTTTTTTTTTTTTTTTGTAAATGCAAATATACAGAAAGTTTTGGGGATTTAAATGTTTATAGTCATAATAATAGTAATAATTTAATAGTAATAATTAATACATGTAGTGTAAATATAGTAATAAATGTATTAACCATACATTAAAAAATACATAATTTAATAATAAAACTTCTTTTTTAAGTTTATCTTTTTATTAAAAGGGGGGGGTGAAACACTCAGTTTCAGTCAATCTCATGTCAATCTTGAGTACCTATAGAGTAGTATTGCATCCTTCATATCTCCGAAAAGTCTTTCGTTTTATTATATTTGTAAAAGAAATATGGGCTGTACCGAGTCTTTCCGGAAAAAAACGAGAGCCTGGAGGCGTATCGTGTGGGCGGAGCTAAAGAATGACATATGCGCAAAGCGGTGACGTCCTCAAGCGTGGAGAAACCATAGACTGTAAAAAAAATAGAAACCCATCGCTATCTCAGCTAATAGATATGATCCAGAATCTAATTCGGAGGCTGAAATAGAAACAGCAACAGCAGGACGTCCGTCTCTGTGGTATGGACTGTATTTAGTGGCCTGTCAACATGACATGATTCGGTTTATGGACTATTGTATGCGACCAAACCTTAGTAGCAAGCAAAACGGTTTTGCACGTCAGAGTAGTGTAACAAGTTACATAGAACAGCAATAGAGTCCGTTAGCGCATTTGAATGACGAAGCACGCGATCGTGTCGTTTACTAATGTTTACTCACGTGACGATAGCCAACAGCACAGACATTTGAAGCAGTTTTACTCACCGGCTGCTTCCAAAGCAGGACCGAACCTTTATCGCTGGGACGGCTCCGTCAAAAACACACTTCTTGGAGTGTGGAGATCCACTTTGCGATGCGACTGAAGCATTTCTGCGTTCAAATCGGTTCAAATGCAGCGCTGCCTTCCCGGAATGCTGTGCTGAAGCGTTGAAGTCGCTTAATGTCAAAGTGGAGGAATGAAGTGGAGAGCGGCGCGGACTATAACCGACATTAGTGTTCACGGACGACTGGATCTGCACCTGAGAGCAGTTTACTGTTTACAGCGTGCATTTCCTCTCTCGCGCTAGTGACGCGCGCGCACCCTACCGGGAGAAGAGCCCGTACGGCCCATACAAGGACCTTCCGATCTTTTAACGTCAAGTAGACCCATACTCGAAAAAACTCTCTGAAACTTGAGAAACCGGAAGGAGTATTTTTGACACAGAAATACTCCATCAAACGTCCAACATTAGTTTTTGAAACTTTGACTATGTTTAGGATGGGAATCCAAGTCTTTAACAGTGTAAAAAAGCTCAGTATGCATGAAACAGCATTTCACCCCCCCCTTTAAACAAATACAGTAAAATCCAAAGGTCTGTGACTACACTGAAAATCCTGTTTTTTTGTGTGCAAATAAACAGAAAATTGTAAGATTTAAATGTTTTTTAGAAGAAAAAAATAATTAATTAATAAATAAATACAATTGTAGTTATCATAAATATGTAATAATCATAAATATTTTTTGTATTAATAATATGTTTATATTAATAATATATATTTTAATATAATATGAAGATGAAATATTTAAAGTTAACTATTGCACAGCTCTAGAGTAAGTGTGTGAGCATGTGTCCACATTCAGCATGTGGATGGAAACACTGTTCTCAGACGTTTGGACGCCACTATATATTTTAGAAAGACTTTGTTTTTCAGATTTTCTTTTCTTAAATCTTATGAAATTGTTTTTTTGTTATTTGGTTGTGTTTCTAGGTTTGCCCTTTGACCCTCAGCGTCTTGTGACCAATGCCGTGGCTAATATAATCAGTGGGTTGGTATTTGGTCACAGGTTTGAGTATGATGACCATCAGTTTCATCTGATGCAGAAGTACTTGGATGACATCTTACAGCTGCCCATCTCCAACTGCGGTCGGGTACGAGTTCACCCTGCTATCACAATATCATAACATCATAACACAGATCAGTGAAACTGAAATGAAATTCAGTGGCTTCATTGACAAGTGCTATCATCATTAGTTTCATTTAAGGGTGCTTGTTGCATTGAAAATGTTTTGTTCTTTATTTGTCTCTTAACAGTTATATAATGAGTTTCCAACCCTCATGTCGTTGCTGCCAGGAACACACCAGACGGCATTCGCCAGCATGTCTAAACTGAAGCCCTTCATGCAGGAGGAATTCAGAAAACACAAGGAGGAGAGAGACCCGTCCAACCCCAGAGACTACATTGACTGCTATCTGGATCAAATTGAGAAGGTAGTGTTGTCCTAAGATGCCCTGGTTTATTTATATTCCTTTAAAGGGATAGTTCACCCGAAAATCTATCCAATAATGATATATCCATCAAAATCTATCCATCATAAAAGTGCATCTATCCATCATATAACTGCTCCACATGGCTCCAGGGGTTAATAAAGACCTTCTGAAGCAAATCGATGCATTTGTGTAAAAAAAAAAAATCTATACAGGATACAGCAAAACAAAACACCGGTCATGAATTAGAGTCTAAAATGAGAATTTTTAAAGAGAAATGGTGAAAGATTTCAATATAAGAGAAGAGAGGCTCGAGTATGTTGCCCAGCCCGATCCGTGAGAGGCGTCAAGGCTTGAGATGCATCAGGGAGGCATCATGTCTCTCACCATAAATTGACTTGCACACAGAGGCACACAAATAAACTTTATTAGGAGTTGGAACATGCAGTAGCACCTCCTTTATGAATAATCATTTTCTGACTTACAGAGATTGTGTAGTCACAGCATCTTAAAGTTTATTGGATAATGCAAACTTGTCAAACTTTAACCACTTGTCGCCACTTTCAATTTCTCCTTAGTGAAATAAGTGCTGGAGCTGAAATGCCACCGATTTATTTAGAATATGAACCTTTCAAATTGAATATAGGTTTAGTTTAAACCTTTAAATGTTAAAATATATTACAAAGTATACTTTAAGGGGTTAATAAATGATGGAAGCTTGTTGTGCCACTGTTGTGTGACTTTTTATATCACAATTCTGACTTTTTTCTTAGAATCGTGTGATATAAAGTCACAACTGCGAGTTATAATGTCAGAATTACGAGTTTATATCTCACAATTCCATAGACTATACTATTGGTTGCAATTAATAACAGAGGTATTATATTAAATAACATTATTTTTAGATATAATAATTACAGCCATCTAAAAACTGAAATGTTTGTATACAAACATTTTTATGGCTAATTTATTCAAACATATACATACACCAATCAGGCATAACATTATGATCACTGACAGGTGACGTGAATAACACTGATGATCTCTTTATCACGGCACCTGTTAGTGGGTGGGATATATTAGGCAGCAAGTAAACATTTTGTCCTCAAAGTTGATGCGTTGGAAGCAGGAAAAATGGGCAAGCGTAAGGATTTGAGAGGTTTGATAAGGGCCAAATTGTGATGACTAGACGACTGGGTCAGAGCATCTCCAAAACTGCAGCTCTTGTGGGGTGTTCCCGGCAGGGACGGATTGGCAATCTGTGCATTCTGGAAAAGTCCAGAACGGCCGTCCAACGGCCGTCGGCAACAAAAAAAAAAGTCTGTGAAGCCATCAGCCGGGGCACTAATACGATCACTTATATAATGCTACTTGCAAAAAAACAAAACAAAAAAACCTGAGGAAGACGAGTCGGCATACAAGCCAGTTTGTGATTGGTCCCCGGATTTCCAGAATCGAAACATGGCAGACTGGCTAACAGAAACCGTAAGGAGAGAGGTGGATGGTAAAAGTTAAAGAAAAGAGGGCCAAGTACAATGTAGTACATAGTACACCATAGTACAGTGTCTGTTGCACATGGCTAGGGGCGAATGGCTGGATGATGGGCCTATTTGGGAGAAAGTCCAGGTTTGTTTTTTAGCCCCAGTCCGTCCTTGGTTCTCGGTCTGCAGTGGTCAGTATTTATCAAAAGTGCTCCAATGAAGGAACAGTGGAGAACCAGCCACAGGGTCATGGGCGGACAAGGCTCATTGATGCACGTAGAGGGAGTGAAGGCTGGCCTGTATGGAGCTCAAATTGCTCAAGAAGTTAATGCTGGTTTTGATAGAAAGGTGTCAGAATACACAGAGCATCTCAGTTTGTTGTGTATGGAGCTGCATAGACACAGACCAGTCAGGGTGCCCATGCTGACCGCTGTCCACCACCGAAAGCTCCAGCAGTGGCACGTGAGCATCAGAACTGGACCACGGAGCAATGGAAGAAGATGGCCTGGTTTGATTAATCATGTTTTCTTTTACATCACGTGGATGGTCAGGTGTGTGTGTGCATCGCTTACCTGGGGAACACAAGGCACCAGGATGCACTATGGAAAAATGTGTTCTGCTGGGAAACATTGGGTCCTCCATCCATGTTGAAGTTACTTTGACACGCTCCACCTACCTAAGCATTGTTGCAGACCATGTTCACCCTTTCATGGAAACGGTATTCTGGTGACTGTGGCTCTTCCAGCAGGATAATGCTCCTGACACAAAGCACAAATGGTTCAGGAATAGTTTGAAGAGCACAACTATGAGTTTGAGGCATTGACTTGGCCTCCAAATTCCCCAGATCTCAATCCAACCGAGCATCTGTGAGATGTGCTGAACAAACAAGTCAGATCCATGGAGGCCCCACCTCACAACTTACAGGACTTAAAGGATCTGCTGCTAACATCTTGATGCCAGATACCACAGCACACCTTCAGGGGTCTAGTGGAGTCTATGCCTTGATGGGTCAGGGCTGTTTTGGCAGCAAAAGGCGGACCAACACAATATTAGGTCATAATGTTATGATTGATCGGTTTATATAATGACAGTAAATAAGCTCCTCTCTTTTTTTTATTCTTTTTTATTCTTTTTTTTATAGCTAACTAACAAACTGTGAACATCGGATACCTTTCCTGAGGTAAATGCAACATAAAGTGACATTGTTCACAAGCTGTTTTATTGACATCTTTCTGCGGTTGAAACACTGATTGAGTGATTACATGAGACATGATACAGATTTTGGTAAGTTGTACTGTATCTTCAAACATACCTCCTGATGTTCGTGCTTGTTTTTTTGAGCTGTAGCTTTTATTAAAGTGGAAGAGATGACTTGCGTCACATTTAAGAATGTCAAAACAGCATTAATTGTTTGAATTTCGTGATGAAATTGACTGAATTTGAGTCACATTTTTATAGCACAGTGCTTTGTGATTATGGGATGGGAAGCGTTCTACATATAATATTTAATGTAGGGAAAACTGCAGACCTGGCAACCCTAGCATGGCTACATGGTCAAATAGAGCCTTCCATCAAGATGTGCATCAATGTGACTTTCAATTATTTAAAAAATATATGCTATAGATTTTGAATATATAGGAATTGTTTATGTGTTCCATCTTTCCCAGTGTAAGGACAGCGAGGCAGAGTTCACAGAGGAGAACCTGATGCACTGTGTGGTGGATCTGTTTGGAGCGGGAACAGAAACCACCTCTAATACCCTCAGATGGGCTTTACTCTACATGGTCAAGTATCCAGACGTGCAAGGTGGGATGTCAGTCAATTAACAAATGTGACTTCCTGTTGCCTGTCCTCAAAAAGTCCCATTAACATGTTGTTCCTTGACAATTTTCTTTCAGAGAAAGTCCAATTTGAGATCGATCAGGTGATTGGACAGACACGTCAACCATTAATGGATGACCGAACAAATCTTCCTTACACCTACGCTGTGATCCATGAAATTCAGAGGTTCGCAAACATTGTCACCTTTACGCCTCCCAGAGTGGCCAACAAGGACACGACAGTGGGAGGACAACACATCCCGAAGGTCATTGCATATGTTATGTACCATACAGTGTGACTAAACAAGGTCAGTTATGTGCTACTTAAAGGGTTTATTCACCCAAAAATTAAAATCCAGTCATTAATTACTTACCCTCACGTTGGTCAACACTCGTAAGACCTCCGTTCATTTTCAGAACACAGATGAAGATATTAGTGTTGAAATCCGATGGCTCAGAAAGGACTTCTTTGACACCAATGTCATTTCCTCTCTCAAGACCCATAAAGGCACTAAAGACGTCGTTACAAAGCCCATCTCACTACAGTGGCTCTACAATCATTTTATGAAGCGACAAGAATAGTTTTAGTGTGCAAAAACATTTATAAAAAATAACCACTTTATTCAACTTTATTCTTCCGTGTGGGCCTGTGACGTGAACGCACCAGTGCGACGTATGCTTGAGAATATGATGTTTCTCATGGTTCGGGCATCCAGGAAATGCACACTTGAGCACCATTTAGAACACTACGGAAAGACCTAAAGCAGTGACTCGCTGCTCTTGACTAAATAACTTTTGTAGCTTTAATAAGGATTAACTATTTAATTTATAGTTTATGCAGTGCAGACTGCTTATAACTTTGATAACTGTATTAAATTTCTGTATATTTCCTAACTGTTAAGACAGGAAGGGCAGGAGTAAACGTGACATTTATTATGGGTTTATGTTAGCATTGTTTTAAGTTTACTCAAATGAAAAACTGTTATATTTTTGAAGCCTAATAATAAATGTAAAAATAAAAAAAATCAGTAGCTGTATTAATATCAGTAATACTGGCCTTCATTCATAAAAAGATGCCATTTAAACAAGTATTTAAAATATACTGTCTTTATGTTGCTTCTACATTAATTTGATTAACTGTGAAATTATTATATTAAAAAAAATATTAAAAACGTACAAAAACATTTCTTTTTTATTGCGATTAATTGCGATTAATCAGAAAAAATGTGTGATTAATCTAGTTAAAGTTTTTAATCGATTGACAGCACTAGTTTTTAGTATTTTGTTAAATTCAACAACTTATCACAGTTATATAAATGTAATATTTGGCTCAGGTTTTGTTGTTGGAAAAAAACACTAAATAATTTAACTGCTGAATTACAAATTATTAATTGAAATCAAATGTGTATGCAGTAATGCTTCTCCTTAACCAACCTTTGTGAATGTTGAGATCTATTTTACTGTGTACTGAATTTTACTAAATGATAACTTATAGCAGATTTCCTCCTGGTGTCGATTCTATATCTATTCTTTTTTGTATGTTATACATGTCAAAATCTGTGTAAATAATAGAAAGGTCACTGATTAACACTTGCAATTCAGTGTCGTGATGGTTTTAAAAAATATTCTGAAGGTAGTAAAAAAGGTATTAAAAAGTAGTACATTTAACTTAAGGATTGCTGTATATACCCTGGATATGACTCTTCAGACTGAGGTCGCGTTGTAAAAACATCTTACCTTGTATTGAATTTAGTGGCACAAATCGCAAATCGGAATTGAAAAGATCAGATTTCATGTGATTTGTGCTGTTCACATTGTCATGACAAAAACCGATCTGAGTTAGCCTGGATGCCAGCCTGGATTTAGCCCCGCCCACAACATTTGAGTTTGGTAAATTCAATCTGGTCTTTATTCATTGTGGAGCATCTATGCCTGAACAGGAGCTGTTCAGCCCAATGAAATTGTCAGGGCGGGCTTTATATGATGATGGACAGATGATCAACAGTAACGTAATCATCCACGTCAGCAATGAGCACTTAGGTTGAATTTGTTCTGATCCTAAATGGAGAACTTGTTCGTATATGCATTCACCTTTACTATATCTCTTAAAAATGATGATCGTGTTAGTTAGTACTCTGTGTATCCTTAAATTCTTTTTACAACACCAGCAAAGATTGTTTACACTCATCATCTTCTTCTACTTCCAGCATGCGTGCAGTTAAGAACTGTTGACAACGGTGTCGCTCAATATATATCACATATGAACGCTGCCACAAAGTCATAAATACTAGTTGGAAGTTTGGGATTTTCTTTAAGCCCAATCCGTGAGAAACATGGTGGAATAACGGGTATTTAGCAGTGACACTGTTATGCTGCGTTCACACCGCACGCGAATGACGCGATTCGCGCGAGTGATTTACATGTTAAGTCAATGCAGAGACGCGAATAGGCATTCTGCGGCGCGATTCGCGCGAATGAGGCGGCGCGAATGGCGCGATTCGCGCGAATGAAGCGGCAATTATCACGCGAATTGAGCGTTTTGAACGCGTGATTCGCGCGAACCGCGCGAAACACGCGAATCGCTCAAGTTGAAAAATCTGAACTTTGGCGGATATTCGCGCCGCGTTAACCAATGAGGAGCCTGCTTACTGCTGTCACGTGGTGAAGTGACGGATGGGAAACCCATAGGGGAACCCCGAGGCCAGAGTAATTTAAAAATACTACTCTATTGTGTCACAAAATGTACTTTTAATAGTTTTTCAGGCGAGAATGTAGTTGTTTAAAGCTCAAATATGTGATTTATTTATTAAGAGAGCTCCTATTTGAAAATTTGATCTGGTGTTTTCGGAGGTGTGAGCCCCAGGCGATCACCGGAGCTCAGCGCTCATCAACCCCGGTGAGAGCAGCCTTAACTCGGATAGTCTTTCTGCCGACTGCCGCTGCCTGGCAGAAGCCCCTCCGATGACGCGAATTCGCGTCTGTTGTGTAGTGAATGTCACACGCGAATGTATAAAAAAACACAGATTTGAGCATTAAACAACAATATTATCGCCTGAAAAAGTCTTCAAACTACGTTTTGTCACACATTAACAGTAGTATTTTTTACAGAAAAGAAGTCAAGTGACCCAGTCAAAATGACTAGCAGAAACCCCTCCCATGACGCGAATTCGCGTCTGTTGTGTAGGGAATGTCACACGCGAATGAAGCGAATTTGGCGCGCGAATGAAGCGAATGGATTCAAAATGTTCACGCGTTCAACTTCGCGCGAATAGCGCGATTTATTCGCGTCATTCGCGTGCGGTGTGAACGCAGCATTAGGGTTACACTGCCGTCTTGCTCAGACCAAAGAGACTTGAATGGACATGATGTCTTAAACACGACTTCTCACCTCGTACATACGAAGAACGCACCGTTACTCCGTTGGTCGTAGGTCTACCCAATCAAGGTCTTTCCTGGTTCGGTTGAAACACGCCCCATAATCACAGCCCAATGGAGCAGTATCAGGCTCATATTCTGACTGGAACTGAGTATGATGATGTCAGGCTAGATCTGAGTCACATATGAGCAAAAAACCCAGTCTGAATGTAGCCTTAGTAGAGTGAGAAATCTCACAGTTATGGTAAGGGGCGGGACATTTTCTAGACACATTGGCCCTCATTTATCAAAAGTGCGTACACCAAATTTCCAGCGTACACCTTGCGTACACCCAAACCCACGGTGACTTTGAGATTTATCAATATGGACGTTGGCGTACGGCACGCTCAAATCCTACGCCAGCTCAGGAGGTGGTGTACGCATGTTTGAGTTAGCGGGAAAATGCGCAGAAAAACAATTCCTAACACCACAAAACGCACTGACAAGATATGCTATATGACCCACTGTTAAAAACCACAACAACAACATTTAGTGTTTATTTTTGTGCAACATGAACGTCAATGTTTAATTTGTGTGACTTTACCAAAGCGTTTGATCTGTAGGCATATGTATTCCTCCAGTCGCGAGCCTGTGCGCTTTATCTGACGTTTCAGGCCCGCGCCTGGCCCGGCAGCTGCGCACGGACTGGGACTAAAATAATTCAGACTGACAAAATAATAAAAATGGCCTTCTTCTTTTAAATAATAATAAAATCAATAAAAACGGCATTCTTCTTCTAAATAACAAGCGTCATTAAGAATAATAATCATAATAATAAGAAGAAGAATCTTACAAATTGTCATGTAATTATTAATGTGAATGAATCTTACTCCACATCACATCATCATCACTATTGTACACCCCAATACATGTGCCGCGATACGAAATTAAATGCTAATTGTTTCAAAACGTGCTGTAAAATAATGCAGTGATGGTAATTTATCATCCAAACAGCTTTAAACTGCTGGAGTGCGCTTCTCAACCCCCACACTAACAGTAGCTACTCGTAATTTGGGTCCATATTTTGTTTTTGTGAGCGCCTTTAATCCCACTCTTTAAACTCCCAAATAAAACAATTTCGTTTTTTTTTCCACTTCCCTGGTGATGGTCTCGATGGGCGCATCTCAATCATCTCACTAGTTCAGTAGTCAGAGCACTGATCAGGGAGTCAGCCCGTTGACTTATGTCCTAATCAGTGCCCTGACTAGTGGACTAGTGAGATGATTGAGATGCGCCCATCGAGACCATCACCAGGGAAGCGCCCCCGATCTCCACGTCGGAGAAGTTTCGTTTCTTTGCCGTCTTCTGTTTGTCCATGGCGTAAAATGAGGGCGTGCGGGAGGCGGAGACTTGAATATATAGGGGCGTGTTATTCTAATGACGATCGTTTTCAGCCGTGGGATTTATCAAGGGCAAGTATTGCGTACACCTGAATTGCAGAGGTGCGCACAGTTTCATAAATCAGGCGGTGAGAGGAGTGTAAGCATAATCTTACGCCAACATATACACCCGTTTCTACGCAAGATTGATAAATGAGGGCCATTGTAAGTAATTGACCAATCACAACACACCGGTCCAGCTGACCAATCAGAACACTGTGCTTTTCAGAAGGAGGGTCTTCATAAGCCCCTTTCACACTGCACGTCGGACCCGCAATATTCCCGGAACATTGCCGGGTCGCCTTCTGTGTGAAAGTAACCACGTCCCGGGATTGATTACCGAATTCGACCCGGGTCGGGGACCTAGTAATATTGCGGGATTCGACCCGGTACGAGCGCTGTGTGAACAAAAGCCGAAACTAATGCCGCAACGTGTACGTAGTTATCGTGCGACTCCTAGAGCTTGTTTTTTCAATAATACAACCCTGCAGTGCCAGAAGAGCTCGTCTGTGTTTTAAACGCAGAGAGTGTTCGTATACAAAAGAAACTAAAATTAAACAAGCAGAAATGTGTGCAAACTGGACACAAGTCGAGACCACGGAGCTCCTTACTATCCGCGCTGAAGCTGAGATCGCTCACCGTTATACGTCACATCAGGATGTCAAGTGTCAACTCGATCCGGGACCGTTACGGGTTGTGTGTGAAAGTGCACATATTACGGTATTTCGCTGGCAGTGTGAATGGACCAAATCTAGCGGCCCGGGAACAAATGCCGGGTCGCATTATCCGTGTATTTGCTGGAATCGCAGTGTGAAAGGGGCTATAGAGACAGGAACTAAACCGAGCGTTACTGACAGACTGAAGCGAGGAGCTGCAACAATGGAGAATATGAGAAAAACAATGTGCATAATAGGTCTTCTACAATTAATCGATAACTCTTTATGTTTGTTTATTACAGGGTGTGATAGTGCTGCCGATGCTAAAGACAATCCTACAGGATAAGAATGAGTACAGCACTCCGAATGAATTCAACCCTGCACACTTTCTGGATGAAAACGGCATGTTTTTGAAGAGGGACACTTTCATCCCTTTTTCAATTGGTAGGTCATGTGCATACAGCTCTAGCATCATGAGTTTAATCAGATTATGAACATATTTACTGATCCAGACGGTGATTTCCAGGTAAGAGGATGTGTCCGGGTGAGCAGCTCGCCCGTATGGAGCTCTTCCTCTTCTTCATGTCTCTGATGCAGCGCTTTACCTTCCTGCCTCTTGAGGGACAAACGCTGAGTCTCAAAGGATCTATGAGCGTCTCGTCTGGTCCTGAACCTTTCCAGATACATGCTGTGCCTCGATAGTGTAGATTTTAATCCTTCCAAAATCAACTTCCTTAAAGCAGTCCTGTCGCTTAATCACGTTCAAGCGCCAGTGTTCATTTCACGGGTTCAACTCCCAAAGGAACCCACAGCTACAGCTCACAAACTTAATTACTGAAGGGCTGTAATGCATTTCTGCTCAATCTGACCTTACTTAAACTTTCTTTTTTAATTATAATCAATGTTGCAAATAGTTGTGCTGCTAAATAGTTTTTCAGAGACGGAAAAGAAAAGATGTCTGACCCCAAAATTTTAAATAGAAGTACAGTCCCTGACAAAAGTCTTGTCGCTTGTGTACAAATTGACCTAAAGTGCCGCTGAAATATATTTCTAATCAAGATTTTTTTACAAGAAGGCTCATTTTAATCCCACCAGCTTTTGTGATAATGTTTCAGTGAAAAACTAAACTTTCAAAAAGTATTCTAATATTCACAGCTTGGTAAAGCCCATTGAGTCAATTTTTGCAAAGACATAAGTGTTGTCACCTTATCATATGAGCTTCACCTGTGACTAATAATGGATCAATTAGGTCTCAAGTGTGTATAAAAAGAACCCCAGTACACTAGACCTTCACATCAACTGCAACTAGACCTCTGCAAACATGCCTAAGATTCACCCAGAGACTAAAGTTTTGATTATCAAGAGGCTGAAGACCAGATCCACTGCTGATGTGGCAGACACCTTCAATGTGTCTCAGCGTCAAGTACAGAGGATAAAAAAAAGATTTGAAGAGACTGGAGACGTTTTTTGACAAGCCCAGGTCAGGCAGACACCGCAAGACAACTGCTCGAGAGGACCGTTTGTTGGCTCGAAAATCCAAGGCCAGCCCATTTTCCACTGCAGCAGAGCTCCACGAGACCTGGTCACCTGAAGTCCCTGTGTCAACCAGAACAGTTTGTTGGATTCTGTCTCGAAATGGCCTCCATGGTCGAATCAGTGCCCAGAAGCCAGCACTAAACAAAAGACAATTGAAAAACCGTGTGGCATTTGCCAAGGCCCACAGCCTGCTAAAAGGATGGACGCTGGAAAAGTGGCAGAAGGTGGATTTTTCAGATGAATCTTCTGTTGAATTACACCACAGTCGCCGCAAATATTGCAGGAGACCTACTGGAGCCAGAATGGATCCGAGATTCACCCAGAAAACAGTGAAGTTTGGTGGCGGAAAAATCATGGTCTGGGGTTACATCCAGTATGGGGGTGTGCGAGAGATCTGCAGGGTGGAAGGCAACATCAATAGTCTAAAAATACCAAGAAATCTTAGCTACCTCTTATATTCCCAACCATAAAAGAGGCCAAATTCTGCAGCAGGACGGTGCTCCATCGCATACTTCCATCTCCACATCAAAGTTCCTCAAGGCGAAGAAGATCAAGATGCTCCAGGATTGGCCAGCCCAGTCACCAGACATAAACATCATTGAGCATATGTGGGGTAGGATGAAAGAGGACGCATGGAAGACGAAACCAAAGAATATTGATGGACTCTGGGAGGCATGCAAGACTGCTTTCTTAGCTATTCCTGATGACTTCATCAATAAATTGTATGAATCCTTGCCAAACCGCATGGATGCAGTCCTTCAAGCTCATGGAAGTCATACAAGATATTAAATTTGGATCTCACAGCACCACAACTTAATTTGCTGACATATTTTTGTATTTGCAGTAAATTTGTTCCATTTCTGTATAGGCGACAAAACTTTTGTCTTGCCAAAATTTGACCTTTCTGTCTTGATTAAATGATAAATATTTTTTCTGTGAACATTATTTATTTCAGTGCATTAAACATCATTTTGGAGGGTTTAAGCTTTTCATATGAGCTATTTCTAACACCAATTAAATAATTAAAAGGTATTTCTAGAAAATAGATAAGCGACAAGACTTTTTTGTCAGGGACTGTATGTGTACATGATCATACTTCCATTTATAAACTGAGGAAAATTAGGGCATCTGAAAATTATTTAATTTTCAAAGTAGCTTATTCACTTTTCACTATATTGAAAAGGATATAGTGCAATACATGTGTTTGAAAGAAAGGCCATGTGAAATATTTGAGCAAATATGAAAGCTGGTCTGGTATTGTATCTCAATGCCAAGTTGGCGTGGCACATCTACAAAGCCACACAACTCATGCATACCTTCACAGGATGATACATTTACTTTTTACATTTCCATTTATGCATTTAGCAGACGCTTTTATCCAAAACGATTTACAACTCAGGAGTACAGGAAGCGATCCGTAAAGAAGAGGCAAAGAAACGCAAAACGTGCCCTAAATACCAAGATTTGTATACTACGCAGAGTTGCAAACACCAGAAAAGGGAAGAAGAAAAGAGAAATAGAGGAGGAAGAGGTTTTTTTATGATAAGATTAAGTGCTCATGGAAGAGATGAGTTTTTAACCTGTCTTTTGAATGAAGCGAGTGATTCTGTCGTGCGTATGGAGGACGGAAGATTGTTCCACCAACCAGGAACAATGAAAGAAAAAGTCCTGGATTTATTATATTTATGGTAAATATGGCTCGTGAATATTAATAAGGTCACATCCAGGATCATGGTCATTCATTTACAGTTGTTCAATTGACAATTAAAAGTCTTGAATTTCACTCCGTAACTTCCCTTGAAAGTCAAGTAAACTGGCAGTGATCTAGACTAGCTCTGCGTATGTCTCAGGTGATGAACAAACACAAACACCATAAAAAATGCTTTAGGCATGATCAGGACGAGGTCAAGGGTGTAATGTAATTTCTGTGAGGTAATGGCTTCCTCAGATACAGACCCCACAGTGACACCTGAATTATAATTAGGTGCATTTCCGGACATGGCATGTAAAATTGTGAACTTGACTATGGGTTTAAGAAGTGATGGTGCATATTTCTAGTGTAAATATCTGTTTTGTATGATGATCATTACAGTGTTTCTTATACAAATAAGGCGGAAATATAAAATAATATTAATAAGACATTACGGATGTAATTCTCAATCAAATCTCATATCAATTGTAAACATCAAAGTCCCCATGGACTCAAAATGAGCAGCATTTTTTTGTTTGTTTGTCTTTTTACATGCAGAATTCATGTTGCTGTTTTGTGTAATGCATTAAACACATATAAATCCAGGTCAGATTATTATAGATGTAACATTTTAGGTTTAATTTCATAATCAAGTCTTGCGTAAACAGTTGCATGAAAATATGCACTGCCCTCCACAGGCAACAATGTACAAGTGCAAGTTTCTCTCTGAAGGTCAACCATGAGTTCATCTGTCCTCCTATTTAAATGAATACATTTTCCCTAATCTCTTATCATTGCATCTGCCTTTTTTTCTTTTATTATTGTTTTTCTAGGTTTGCCTGTTGACTTTAAGTATCTTTGGATCATTTTGGTCACAGGTTTGACTGAGTATGATCTATGATGATCATAATTGCCATCTGATGCAGAAGTATTTCGATGACATAGCTTCCTATCTTCAAACGGAGAAGGGTGAGACCAGTCTGCTATCACAATCACAAGCTTGAGATATTAAGCATTTTCAGTGGTTATTGCTTTTAACTTATAGAAAATCATCAGTCAAGTAAGATCCTATTCATGTCTGAATCCCAAATTTCACTAACATCTGTTGAGTGAGTGGCACCACCTAGTGGAGGAAAGAGAAAAAAACTTTGAAAGTCATGCATTTTATTTTACTGTAGTTATAACATGGCATGTTATACCTTTAAACAAAAGTATTGCCAACTTATGCAAAAATAAATGAACAGTTAACCATTTCATTATACAGAGATGAAAGGAAACAGGCAGCTTTAGTCAAATCACATCAGTGGCCAAAAATGCATCATCTTACACGGAGTGATGTCAAGATCACATGACCAGCTGGATACTACTCACTTTTTTTCCTCATTCCCACAATTCCTTTAGTAAACCAGTGACTTAAACGTGTGAC
The DNA here is from genome assembly GCF_024679245.1 of Pseudorasbora parva. Classification (NCBI taxonomy): domain Eukaryota; kingdom Metazoa; phylum Chordata; class Actinopteri; order Cypriniformes; family Gobionidae; genus Pseudorasbora; species Pseudorasbora parva. The sequence goes on along the minus strand of NC_090177.1, from coordinate 8,228,061 downwards.
TTATAGTGTTTTAAACCGAAGAAATCAAAGAATCGAACTCTGCTCAAAAATGTTCCTTCCTCTCATTCAGGGTATTAAAAGAGATAAGTTGTTGAACTTGTTTTTTTTTTTAATCAGGTCTGTTGTCACAGATAATCTCAACCTCGCTCTTTGTAGAGTATAGGTACGGTAGCCGACATGAAGAAGGCAGTTCAGCTCTTAGATCAAACACTTTACACTTCAGAGAGCTGGATCTGAGCAACAATCACCTCACTCTCTGCTGTCTGATCTACAGAAGCTTCCAGATCCTGTCCACCAGAGAAGCTCAAGTATGTTGGACATTAAAATCACCATGAAATTGACCATTCTTATTAGCCTGACAAGCCAGACCCACATCAAGGTGTTTGGTCTGGAAACTCACCATTGACAATTCAATCCGAGGGGCGGGATAAACGGTTGTCTTTCAAACTCCCTCTGCACGCGATAGGATAGCGCTACAACCAACCAGAGCAACGACGGTGAAACAGAGCTCGTTGACAGATTAAACATTCGCCGTATCCGGTCGGCTAAACTCCGAACACATCTTCCCTTTTTAAGAATGACTTCAGTGCCGTTCTTTGTTCTTTTCTCAGAGAAAAGCTTAACTCCAAGTCTTCCAGAGTCGCGGTCAAAGCTGATTCGAAAGACCGCCGTTCGCCAGTTTCTGTGTTTAATAGAAGCACGCAAACGCAACTCGGCCCACCGACTCTATACATGATGTGATTGACTCGTCCAGAGTGAGGGGAATACAGCTCAGAAGAGTATTGAGAGTTGCTAGACGACACTTGCGGGCACATTAGATTTGCTGCCGCTAGGGTGTGTTTAAATTTCTAGGCTACATTCTTATTTTTATGGAAGATTGCAAAAAACAAAAACAATGCTATGCAGCTCATGTATGATCAGTGGTGAAAAGAAGAAAAAGTAACCTGAACTCAGGTAAAATCTTGCCCATAGGGCAGCAAATTGTTGAACAGATTGATTTTAGGCTTTTACGCATGTAGTGATTTTTACTCAGTTCACCGATGACGTAGTGATTTTCAGATCACGTGTCACTTAAGGTGTGGTTATGAGTGTATCAGATGACCCTTCCCCCTTTTGATATGGGGCACCAGCTAAGAATAATATCTTAACAATATAAGAACACTTGCAAAAGAGCTGTTCAGTAATTCAGAATTAATGTAAACTAAGCCCCTTTCACACTGCGATTCCGGCAAATACACGGATAATGCGACCCGGCATTTGTTCCCGGGCCGCTAGATTTGGTCCATTCACACTGCCAGCGAAATACCGTAATATGTGCACTTTCACACACAACGCTTAACGGTCCCGGGTCGAGTTGACACGTGACATCCGGATGTGACGTATAATAGCAAGCGATCTCAGCTTCAGCGCGGATAGTTTGGAGCTCCGTGGTCTCGACTTGTGTCCAGTTTGCACACATTTCTGCTTGTTCAATTTTAGTTTCTTTTGTATACGAACACTCTCTGCGTTTAAAACACAGACTAGCTCTTCTGGCACTGCAGGGTTGTATTATTGAAAAAACAAGCTCTAGGAGTCGCACGATAACTACGTACACGTTGCGGCATTAGTTTCGGCTTTTGTTCACACAGCGCTCATCCTGGGTCGAATACCGCAATATTACTAGGTCCCCGACCCGGGTCGAATTCGGTAATCAATCCCGGGACGTGGTTGCTTTCACACAGAAGGTGACCCGGCAATGTTCCGGGAATATTGCGGGTCCGACGTGCAGTGTGAAAGGGGCTTTAGAGGGAGTTGGTCAGCTGATTTATCTGAAGGATTTGTGAGTCTGGACAACCAGTAGAGTCTTTGATCATCAACACAATGAAGACACAGTGTAATAAAATGAATTAAATTTATTAACAATAGATATGCAAGAGTAAATACTTAAACGATTAATAATGCTAGTAATGGATATGTACTTCTAAAGGATAGTAAACTAATAACCAAAAAGTAATGAATGAAACAAAAATGATGTGAACACAGAATGGATAAATGCAATGCTGTTGAACAGAATGTAGCAATAGAAGAGAATTGTATGGGAATGCTTCTTATGGGAACCACCTAATGGTTCTGGCACATGGTGATAAATATATTCTTATTTATCATTGAACAAATAATAAACCTATTATTTGTAACAACCTGACCTCAAGTAAATCCTAAACAGGTTAGAAAACATATGCTGCATGTATAAACTAATGCCAAGGTCTCTAGAAAGAGGTTTGGTAAGTTTATATTTACGTTCCACACAGTCGGGTGATCAGTCCTGGCAGTAGATACGTCTTCCACTGGTTATGCGGGTAGCGTGCAGTGAATAGTCGTTGCCAAGCTGGGCTGAAGGATGCAGAACTCTGGTTGCGCCAAGAGGGTCCTTAAATGTGGACCAGGCAGCTGGGTCAGTCGAATCTTCACAGGGTCCTTTGCAGGCTGGCTGCGTCACTGAGGAGCCGTGTGGGACCGGCAGTGTCTGCCGATGCAGAGGTCCTTGGTGGACTGGATGTGCTGCTGGAGGAGTCGTAAAGGTCAAATAAGATCTCTCAAGGAGAGAGCCCTTTTCCAGCTAGAGTTTGCCGAAAGCAATATAAAGGTTTTGCTCGCAAAAGCTTAACTTCCACTGTCTTGTAGTCTCTTTCCTCGTCAGGTCAGAAGCTCAGGACGTGGTGTGTCTGTTAGTGTCTCCTTCCCCGTCGGGTTAGAAACGCAGAACGAGGGTGTGTCTACCCGGGGGACATATTTATCCTTTTCCGATGAGGAGGAGATTGAAATCCGGCGCCTTTCCAGTCCTGGAGTGTGATTGGCCACTGGGTTCTGAAGAAGGCACGGTGTTGCCCACCCTAGTGTGGAACTCATTTACATAGCATAAAGTGGCATGTTAAAAAAGTGTCTTAAATGTTTTACCCATGCATTATTTCTTTACCAAACCTCTTTTAAAATATAAAAGGCATCGTATGGAACAGATAGAGACCAAACATGATAAGAAACGGCTAAGTCATCGTCCACGCATTCGTTTATCTGTTAATGGACCTGTCCCATGGACTGTTGTTTTTACAGTTAATAACCTAAGCCCCGCCCACAAAATGTTTAGGTCGGACAGTTCGTTCTGGCCTTGCTCCATAGAGGTAGCCTGACAAGCCAGACCCACAGCAAGATGTTTGGTCTGGAAACTCACCATTGACAGTTCAATTTGAGGGGCGGATAAACGGTTGTCTTTCAAACTCCCTCTGCACGCGATAGGATAGCGTTACAACCAACCAGAGCAACGAAGAAGGTGAAGGGGAGCTCGCTGACAGATTAAACATTCGCCGTATCCGGTCGGCAAAACTCAGAACACATCTTCCCCTTTTTCTTTGTCCTTTTCTCAGAGAAAAGCTCAACTTCAAGTCTTCCAGAGTCGCGGTCAGAGCTGATTCGAAAGACCGCCGTTCGCCAGTTTCTGTGTTTGATAGAAGCACACAAATGCAACTCGCCGTCGTCATTATGGCCCCGCCCACCGACTCTATACACGATGTGATTGGCCCGGCAAGAGTTAGGCGAATACAGCTCAGAAGAGTATTGAGAGTTGCTAGACGACACTCGCGGGCAGATTAGATTTGCTGCCGCTAGGGTGCGTCTAGATTTCTAGGCTACCATAGAGGAATAATTATCCCCGAACAGAAACTGTTCGGACCAATGAAATCATCAGGGCGGGCTTTAAACGATGATGGACAGATGATCAACAGTAACGTAATCATCACGTCATCAAAGGGGCTTGGATTATATTTACTCGGATCCTAAACGGAGAGCTTGTTTGTATCTGCATTCACCTTCACAATTTCTCTCAGAAATGATGAACGTGTTGGGTAAGTACTCTGTGTATCATTAAATAATTTAATTTTTTTACAACACCGGCAAAGATCGTGTATTCCAGCCTGATTTCAGCGTGCGTGACAGGGTTGCCAAGTTTTTACAACAAAACCCGCCAACTACTAGCCCTAAACAATTGCTTCTCGGAGGGTTCTCCGGGGGAAAAATAGACGTCATCATGACTCAAATCTACCGTTCCATATCTAACCAAAGTTGATCTTAACTCAGATCTTATGACTGGAATACAAAGAACTCATTGTGGAACTAGTTTGAGATGACGTATGTTTTGTGACATTTAGCATAGCCATGGTTAGTTAAACGTCTGTGACATTTGCATAATGCTCAATTGGACTTATGTATCCATGTACTTTATGCCACTATTTCTACCCTGCTATCTGTCAGTTAAGATTCATCAGATTAGGTGATGTTTTCCCTTTTGCACTGCCATTCAAAGGTTTAGGCTCGGTATGAATTGATTTAAACTTTTATTCTTTAAGAGTGCATTAAATTGATCAAAAGTGACATTAAAGACCTGTATAATGTCAGAAAAGATTTCTGTTTTAAATAAATGCTGTTCTTTTTAAGTTTCTATTCATCATAAAAAGACAAAAAACAAATGATCTTGAGCATCAATTATTATGCTCATCAATTATTATGCAATTATTAACTATTATCATATTAGAAACATTTCTGAAGGATCATATGACACTGAAGACTGGAGTAATTATGGAATAAATTAAATATATTCAAATATAAATTAGATATTTAAAATTGTAATGGTATTTTACAATATTTTTTTTTATTTGATTAAATGCAGCTTTGGTGAGCATAAGAGATTATTGAACAGTAGTGTAGATTTCACCATCCCCTGCATGGTTTCACAGACAAGGCATAAGCCTGGTCCAGACTAAAATGCATGTTTGAGCTGGTTTAACTGAAAATGTCACTGCCATTTGCTTTGTTTTAAGATGCACACCAGTAATGTTTTAGTCAAAGGTACATTTATAAAAGCTATACTTGAAAGGCTTAATTGAACTATGGCCTTGTTCTGTCTTAATCTAAGGCTGTCTGTGAAACTGTTCCCTGGGAACCGCGCAAACGCATGGCCCTATTCATGAAACACAAGCAGAAAGAATTGATCTGTACAGTAACAACCACAGTCGCTTCTTGAGGCAATTTACGCAATATCTGATTTATGAATGATTTACACAGAAATGTGTTCGACTTTTGCTACCATTGAGGTCCACTGCAACAAAATGTATTGTCACGTCATATTAAAATAATATGTCAAATCAATTAATTTGATTTTCAGAGGCTATTTTTGCCGTCTGTTTCACTGGCTCCTTTTAGCTGAACATTTGACCACAGAAATCTGACATATTATCAACTATGTTTATCAAAGAAAGATAAAGTAGTGCTGTCAATACAATGTGACCATTATTTCATTGACATCACTGATGCTCTAGATGACCTTTACCTGATTTCACCCTATAAATGATATCATTTCTTTATTCACTACTGGTAAAATTCTGGAATTATTTAATCAAAAATATATTGTAAAATGTAATTTATTCCTGTGATGGTGAAGCTGAATTTTCATCATCATTACTCCAGTCTTAAGTGTCACATGATCCTTCAGAAATCATTCTAAAATGAGGATTTAATTAACTAAACAGTAAACCAGCCTGTTATTTGTTAAATGTCCTGTAGATTTTATAGTTGGTCTTTCTCTATCATATGTACTGAAAAAAAAAGACAAGGACACCTACGGGGTATTACAGAAAACAAGGTTAACTCACCATCACATGTACCCTGAATACTCGGTTGATTATATTAATACAATCATGCAATGGTATTGTGTGTGTGTGTGTACTTATATTAAATTGTGATACGGGCCCCAGGAATACCCTCCTGTCTGGTACTCATGGTCATGGATAGAACAATCACATGTGTCATGTGATATTTGCAGATTTGAGCTATTCATGTGTTAATGAAAATTCTAGAATGACCCTTGAGTTTTAAAAAAACAATCTTTCCACCATCATTGTGGTTGGCAATGCACGTCATAAGACATGGCGCTCTTCCACAGTTGTGTTCTTCCACAGTCAATAAATTTCTGGACTGGTGCAACCGTCAAGAGACACACTGACCTCTTTCTCATTGGCAAGATCTTCAGCCTGCATCTACTGCTCAAAGCACTCAAGGTAAACATTTCCCTTCTTAGCTTAAGAGTGTGATTTCACCAAGTATATCCTTGTTGATCCTGGAACAACATTATTCCGACCAGATTCGAAGGATAGGTTTACAGTTGATGTCAAGTTTAGGCTTAATACCAGGGTAAGGGTCTTATTCCATCATATCCCTCTGGAGTAGGGACTGGGTTAGGACTAGGTCTTTGGACAAGAATGTTCCAGGATCAGATGATGTTGATACAGGAACATGAATCATCAAGAGTTGGATTTGAAAGAAATGGTTAATGAATATAGTTATTTCTGCTTTTTAAGTTTATTTATTTATTTATTTTTTTACTTTTCGTTTCTTCATGGTGGGATTTATGTAAATTAATTTAGTACTAGAGATGATGCTAAAAATAAAGGGTTTGTAAAGGAAAACAGTTGCTCCAATGGTTCAGTCCAGGTAAAGGTAAAAGGTCCTACAACCTTCGTACTATGGGTACAATTTTGTTTCAATGAGTTCAAAGAACTTATGGTCTAATAAACTTACTGCACATTGTATATCAATTAAGGCAAAAAGATTATGGAAGATAATGCAAAGTAGATCAGAGCTCACACAGGCTACGCAGGCATCAAAACTATAGCAGCTTAAAACAATGGACAACTATTAAGACCAGTCAATTAGCAAAAACATTGTTGATTAAATATAGATTTATTAAAGTGACAAATAATGATAGGCTTCTTATGTTCTGTTGATGAATCGCCTCGCGTTCTGCTTTTGGTTATCTCAAATGAACGTGACTAACCTTGAGTAACATAATTAACAGCTGCTGTGAATTCGCACTCTAATTGCTTTATCTCGGCGTTATCTGAAAATACTGTTGATATGCTGATTAGGCCTATGTAATTATGGATATCAAGTTTTGCGATCAACTTACGATATGGTCAGATGCGCGGGGCCCAGGCGATTCGACTTTGTTCGGAGTATTTCCTTCATGCTCTCTCTGATGGAAGAGATTGTTTTTGTCCCATGTTCGAGCAATACACACGTTATATAACGTTAGGTTGACAAGATAACGGAAGAATACAAAAGACAAAGATAAGGGTTAAATGGTCCGGACCAAGTAGCAGCATTGACTCTTTAGAAGTTATAGTTTTTTTGTTGTTGTTGTTGTTGTTGACGTGCTGTAGGCTATGACTATTTAACCGTATATGAAAACCGCGGGAAACTGTTGTTATAGGTATACGAACGTTCGGTGTTGGCGTCCGGTAAAACATTTTACTATACACAATATTTTTACTATGGTTTGCTCATTTAGTTATTTATATATTCATTTTGAACGGGACAAGGCGGACTAATGCAAAGTCAAACCCACTTATTTATCTCGTAAAACTGAAGCGAATCAGGGTTTTAATGTGAAATGTGTTGAGAAGTATCGGTGTAAACGTTTTGAAATCAAATAAGGACACTGCGCTCTCTTGGTAAGTACAACCTTGTTCCCCTAATCTGCAACTTTGTGATTGAGTGTGCCTGTGGGTTGTACCAAAAAGTGTCCGGGCTCTTGAGATGCGCTTAAAATTTTGCATTATAGCAGTGTTGGAAACTAATGCGAAATTGCATTCAAATTTGTGTGATACAACACCTGTGTGAACCTGAGAGGACCTGTTTTCTACCTTCACTTAAAGGGATAGTTCACCCAAAAATAAAAATAATGTCATTAACTCTCTCATGTTGTTCCAAAATTAGTTAATCTTCGGAACATAAGTTCAGATATTTTCGATGAAATCTTAGAGAACGTCTTGGACTAAAACACTCAATAGGGATTAGTTTTATGATAGTTTAATTAACTTTTGTGAAGTGTCAAAGTATTTGCCAGCTGTCAATGGAGGGACAAAAATCTCAACATGCATTAAAAACATTTCATTATTTTTTTTCTGAAGATGAACGAAAGTGGTTTGGAATGGCATGGTGGTGAGAAATTTACTGAATTTAAATGTTTGGGTGAACTAACCTTTTTGGTACCTGTTTGACCAGTCATTGATAGTTTTGAGAAAAGCATCTACAGCATTTGAGCTCAGCCACAGACACAGAAATTTGCTTTGATGCAGCGATATTCATACATTAAATGTGACCTATGGTCACAGTTGCACACAGAGTACTTGTACATTTTAAGAGATCATTCATGTTTGTGCAAAATCTCTCTGGTCTTAGTAAGCATGGCGTCAGTGTTGTCACAGCTGATGGGTCAGTGGATGGATGTTCAGGGATTCCTGATATTTCTGTGTGTGCTGCTGTTGGTGAAACACCTGCGAGATCTTCAGTCAAAGAACATGCCACCAGGACCCTTCCCTCTGCCGGTCGTTGGAAACGTATTGAACATAGGCTTTAGTGATCCAATGGAGGTTTTTCCAAAGGTATGTATTTTTTTATTTTTTCAGATGCATGCGTTTATTAAATGAGCTGCGCATCACAAGTTGACATGTTGATCAGATTGGTGAGAGGTATGGAGATGTGAGCACATTTTATCTGGGAAGCAAGCCCTGCATTCTGCTCACTGGATACGACACTTTCAAAGAGGCCTTCGTGGAGCAGGCGGACATCTTCACAGACCGGCCGTACTTCCCTGTGAATGACAAGATCTGTAAAGGGAAAGGTAAAAACAGCTGTACACATGAGTGACCCCATTTACACAAACATTAAGTCTGTTATCAATCATAAACTGCTCACTAATTCATCTGTATGTAGAACGTCAGGAAACATCTTGTATTTTGCTTTCATTCAAGGCATGCATTGTCAGACTCAACTAATTTGTTTATTTTTGCTGAAAATGAACTGTAATGTTCCAGAACGAAATGCTGACATTCTGCTATAATTTTCAATTAAATTGCGGAGCTGTTGTAAAATTACTTTTTGCAACGGCTACAATAGCAAGCTTTGTCATTGAAAACACGCAGAACGGTTCATACATTCTGTAGATTGTTACAGTGATCCTGAATTTAATGTAACATGAGAAATATAATTTTCCAGTCTCTCTTGAAATAAAGAAGTTCATTCAAGTACTGTGACAACAGACTGTTTACAGAATTCAACGTGACCATATTTTTTATCAATATGACGTAAAATGTTTACTCAAATGCATGGACGAAAACCACATTGGTTAAAACATGACTGCCCACATTTGTTTTTCAGAAACTTGTCATTGTGAGGTTGTAGGAAAGTTTGTCAGGGTCGTACTGTTCTTGCCGCTCCAGCACTGTCAGAGTGTAACAATTTAGGAAAGTACAGATGTCGAAGGATTGGGCAGTGCAAATATTAGAACTCGCAGCAAATTTGCAGGCCATGGTATAAAGGGTGTTTACATAGCCTTAAGGGAACACACATAGATCTTGCTGTCTTTATCTCTTTGTATGTAGGTCTGATCTTCTCCAGTGGGCATATGTGGCGTCATCAGAGACGTTTTGCTCTGGCAACACTTAAGTATTTTGGTGTGGGCAAGAAAACTCTAGAAAACTCCATCCTGCAGGAGTGTCACTTTGTCTGTAGCAATTTTCAAAACAAGCAAGGTCAGAGCACAACATTCCTGCATTAATATTCATCTGAACAGGCTACAAGTACATACTGCTCTCTACAGGCAAAGATTTGAAGGCACGGTTTGCAGTAACCATGATCTCTCTTGCTTTCCTAGGTTTGCCATTCAACCCTCATCACATCTTGAACTACGCGGTGGGCAATATAATATGCAGCCTGGTTTTTGGCCACAAGTTTGAGTATGACAACCATCATTTTCACGAGCTGTTGCAGTATTCAGACGACACCTTCAAGCTGCCCATCAATGTCTGGGGCCGGGTACGAGAACAAATTTACTATAATGGATCTATTTCACAAAAGTGCCGGTTATGCTATTTTAAAAGCTCCTAGTTTGGTTTTGGAGTCTCCTAGAATAGGCTTGCATGATTCAAAAAGTTCAAAAACACTTTAATTTGCTCATAATATCCATTGCAGCATCAGATCTTTTCTCACATTGTCTCAATCCGTCCGATAAAGGATTTGGTATTCCTGAACCCCTCCTTTCCGTCCTCTGCTCTGATTGGTCAGATGGCTCAGTCTGTTGTGACTGGTCGACCGCTCGCAGCTTGTCCGAAACCAAACGACACTTATCATATCTGAATTTCAGCTTCACTTGATGCACAGTGATACAAACAGTAACGGTGGCGTCGGTTTTACCGTATCAATTCCAGAACAAATTTTTTGCTTTCAAAGCGCAGAAAACAGACACAGACCAAACTCTTCCAGTCTCAGATACAACTACAGTGTTTGAGATGAAGTAGACGTTGTTCACCGGCAGTCAATGAAAAGCATAGCCTGGCATTAAGCAAATGTAGTATATTGTTATTCAGTAGGATGGACTTAATGAAGACTCATTTCAGAAGTTCAGAATCAATTCTTTCTTTTAGGAAATTTTTTTGTTGTGCACTTTGATCTTTGCATACAAAGATTTAAAGTGTTAAAGTGTTAAAGTGAACGGCCTGTTTGGGTTTAAATGCAGTTTTCGAAAAATTGTCTACTCTCTATTTTTTGTCTCTTGCTCCTGCTTCTTCTTTTGGCATTTTGAAGCAGCACTTACAACCCGGTTATGATCCACTAGTGCGAAATGTGTAAAACGTGCAATGCATCCCCTGGTCTTAAGATTTTGTTCAGGAGTGTCTATAGATTTTTTTTTTATTACATTTAAATCACTATAATTTGTATTATATTACATTAGCATTAAATTACAGAAAACTGGTAAATGCTTCTGCATGACTGTTTCTAATGCACCAGCTGAAGGGGTGATGCTAATTTGACCTCTTTCTCTTTTCTGACCAATGTAACAATTGATATTTCCCCCCTCTTGTTGTGCTTTTTTATTTTTTAATTATTATTATTTCTTTATTATTGGCAAGGCAATGCAAGATTATTTATATAGCACATTTATATATTATGGTAATTTGAAGTGCTAAAGAATTAAAATAATATATATATTAATAAAGTAATCAATTTTTTGTGCAAAATTCAATATTTAGATTTTGTTGACTCTAATAAGCAAGTTAAATGACACTTAAAATCTTTTGTCAGTTGAGTAAATGCACTAAAATGTGAGATTTAAAAAAATGTTGTACTGCAAAGATTTATGAAATGAATGTATTTGTCCCTCAACAGCTGTATAACGCGTTTCCCGCTGTGATGTCCTTGCTGCCAGGAAGGCACCAGACTACATTTGCCAACCTTTCCAAGCTGAAGCTCTTTTTTCAGGATGAAATCAGGAAGCACAAAGAGGACAGAAACCCATCCGACCCCAGAGACTACATTGATTGCTATCTGGATGAGATTGAGAAGGTAACTGGCTTTAGCAGAGCCTGGCATGATTTCAGGAAATCTTCTGATTTTGAGATTTTTTTTTTTATACACTGATAATTCATGCATTTAAAATGAAATCAAGTGAACTCAAAGGAAACATTTTGTGCACACAACATTTCCCATAGGTTTACTTTCCATGTACCCTTTTGATCGGGTGCTCTGCTCTGTAGCCATCTGTGTTTAACCCCTCTTCTGTTCATGGGTGAATCCTCTCCCGTGTCTTTCCCAGTGTAAAGACAGCGAGGCAGAGTTCACAGAGGAGAACCTGATACACTGCGTGTTGGATCTGTTTGGAGCGGGAACAGAAAGCACTGCTAAAACACTCAGCTGGGCTTTACTCTACATGGCCAAGTATCCAGATGTGCAAGGTGGGCCGCTCCACTCCGCTCCTATGACCTACTTGTTTAATTTGTATATGTGTCTCCACATACTCTGCACGTTCACTTTCCACAGAGAAAGTCCAGTCTGAGATCGATCAGGTGATCGGACAGACACGCCAGCCGCTGATGGAAGACAGGACACGTCTGCCGTACACTTACGCAGTGATCCATGAGGTTCAGAGGTTCGCAAATGTTCTTGCCTTCATTCCGCCAAGAGTTGCCAGCAAAGACACCACAGTAGCAGGATGCCTCATTCCAAAGGTAAGCCAGAATTATAATTTTTTGTACCCACATTTTGCAAAAAAAGCTTTCTTTCATTAGCTACTGCATTACAGTACTGTACAGGCTTTAAATGGGCAAAAAAATAACGAATTTGGTAGAAACGAGACTGAGTTTTGAGCAAGGTGTGTGTGTAAGGTTTATTTTAGGGGTGTCCTCAACTAAGGATATACACATGCGAATCAGAATTGTCGAATCTTTCTTTGGTCGACCGATAGTCGAATCATCTATGTGTGTGTGAATGGGTTGGGAGGGGCACGATACTAGTCTACTAATAAACTAAACCTAATAAACCTAAAAAAAATGACCTACCTAGAGAGGAAGAGAGAACTTTTGTGCCCCGCAAAAGTACACCGCACACGAAGATCAGCCCCATGTCTCAGGATCTCACACCAGACGCGCACATTATATAGCCTACCTTGTAGCACAGGGTAAAATCAGTATACATTGACGATTTGAGGGAAATATAAATTTTATATAATACCTTGAAATGGCGCTCTGTGGCGTGGCAGGATTTTAAACAACTTCCTGAGTCACCTCGGACAGGCACCGAATGCCGCCACCGGTGTGTGTGTGTACACTCATTGAATGTGTTCGAATTTAAAAGGCGCGGCACGCGCCTACTTAACACCTGCGAAGATTCGACCATGAGATCGGTGGTCGAATTCAGCACCACATATCGATGCATCGAATCTTCGACTATCCGGGGTCACCCCTAGTTTATTTATCTTTTTTTTAAATCATATTGCTTGTGTTAATGCCAGCTTCATACATTTTAGCAGAATGTTTATTTCCATTGAAAATTGCCACCCTCATTTCCTTTTAATAAATCTATTTTATATTTAATAGCACAAAATAGTTACACTCAAGACCTTAAATGCCACCATTGAACTTTATAGTTAAATGGACCTAGGATTAAAAATTGCAGTATTTGTTAGTATTTTATTTAATTTTTAATACCAGATAGCACACACACACAGTTATAGCTCCATATTTTCTGGACAGGGAAGCAAGTATTTTCTAGGCCAAACCTAAACAAACAGTTTTTTAATGTTTGCAATGGTTTGTGCTATGACAGGGTGTGATGGTGCTGCCAATGCTGAAGCCAATCCTACAGGATAAGAATGAGTACAGCACTCCGGATGAATTCAACCCCGCACACTTTCTGGATGAAAACGGCAAATTTCTGAAGAGAGAAAATTTCATCCCCTTTTCAATAGGTAGGTCATAAGGAATATTGAATATATAAACTATAACTAAAATACATGCATGTGCACTACTATTCAAAAGTGTGGGGACTTTTTCTGCTCCAAAGCTGCATTTATTTGATAAATGCAGTAAAAACAGTAATATTGTGAATTATTACAATTTAAAATGTTTTCTATTTTAATATATTGTAAACTGTCATTTATTTCTGTGATCAAAGCTGAATTTATCATTCCTCTAGTCTTCAGTGTCACATGATCTTTCAGAAATCATTCTGATATGAGGATTTGCTGCTCAAGATCATTTATGATTATTATCAGTGTTAAACAGTTGTGCAGTTTCATATTTTTGTGAAAACTTAAAATATGATTCTTTGATTAATAGAAAGTTCAAAAGTACAGCATTTATTTGAAACAAATGTTTTGTAACATTTTTTTTTAAAAACCATTACGGACCAAAACATTTTGAACGGTCATGTAAATAAACTAATCAACACTAAAATGAGATTTTCTAAAGTTGAGCTCAGCTTTACTGATCCAGACGGTGATTTCCAGGTAAGAGGATGTGTCCGGGTGAGCAGCTCGCCCGTATGGAGCTCTTCCTCTTCTTTATCTGTCTGATGCAGCGCTTCACCTTCCTGCCTCCTGAGGGACAAACTCTGAGTCTCAAAAGGACCGTCGCCATCGCGTCCGCTCCTGAACCTTTCCAGATCCGTGCTGTGCCTCGATTATGCGACACTATTGCATCCTAAAACAAAAGAATCAGCTCATTAAATCACACTGATGAAGTACAGATAAGAGCTTCTTTCTCTGGTAACATGAAACACATATACAATATAGTTATAAAAATGGCATTATTTTCATTTCATACAGAGGCTTGTCTCTTTGATCTCACATGTATTCATGCTACTTTTCTCCCATTTGAAATATCCTACATACGAGACTGTCCAGATGGCTACTCTGGCAGGGTTTTGTGTTGGGTAATGTATTTTTTAAATCGGAGGCAGTCGACTTCTGCACTGTCAATGAAATAAGACTGCCAGAGCTTTTTCAAAGCATCTTTTTATATGTACAGCCATTAAAAGTAGTTTTATATTGTAATCTATAGTATGAACCCTTAAAAAGGAGCATGGTGATTGGAAATAAATGTATGAATATAAATTGGGAATATATGTTAATATGAGAGGATATGCAAAGCTTCTCAGGGGAATGCAAAATGTTTGTGAGAACATAAATGCATTGACTTAAATCAGCACTAGGTAACTTTTCAACCTTCATAATTTATTTTTTTAGACTCTTGTGATGATAAATCGACTTACAATCGGTTGAATGACACGTCTGCCATAGCCTGATGGGGTCATTATCGGTTTTAATCGTACTTTTAAACTTCGGGTTTCGGGTAGTAACCCGAGAACAAAAAGAACTACAAAATACGACTGCTTTACGGCATATACGTCACTTCCACCAACACACACACTTCCTTACATTCGGACGTGCGAGCCCAACTTTGTTCGTCGGATGATATAGTCATGTCTGAAGCAGCACAGACACATAAGAAAGAAAAGGTTTTGTTGGAGGAAAGCAATAAGAGGAAACGAAAAAGTGATGTGATTAAAGGCAGGACGAGGATCAACATGTGACCAGCGTTTGCTCGTCGGCGTGAGCTGAAGGAGGCGCGCCCGACCGATGCTGTTCTGCTTGTTATGGTGATTACCTACCACTCAAACATTGAACTGAAGTATTATATAGATTCTGTAAAACGGTAACCAATAGACTACTATAATGACGCTGGCTTGTAAACGTGAGCATCGTGATTATTTGGCGTTTGAAAAAAATAAAACCCATGAAATTATATTCATATGACATGCTGAAACATGCCACTGACTGTAACGTTACCTGGGATGAAGACATTTCACACGCGACGCCAGAAGAACTCAAACTCCTCTTGCAGTGTTCAGGGGAACTGTTAGCGCTGCACCAACCCGCGGCGCCACTTTTATGAAGTTATTTGGCCCGCACCGTATATATTTTTACAACCCGCCGCACCCGCGACCATTAAATAGACACCCGGGGTCCGCGGGTTATGAGAAGAGCCCATAGGACGAGCCACGCATCACTAGTTCAGGGCTATCAGGGTTGTCATGTCAACAAATGCACGCGCGATGGCATCCCCTGTTGTAGGATTACAGAGCTTACGACAGTAGTTGAGGACATTATTTTTTCCAAACTGTAGGGGGACCCCGAGAGCAAAAGTAGCCAAGTGCGGCTTTAATTCTTCCTCCCATCTCACACATATTTTTTTCCATCACCATGTCCCTTTAGGGGCTCTTTAATTTTGCTGTGTGGGAAAAAAGGTTATTTTCTATATATGTATATATATGTATATGTATATATATATATACATAGTGTAAATTATTATATTGATTAAAATTATTAAATGGATGCTGCCTTATTGGGGCAATAAAGCCCTCCCTACACTTAGACCTACCCCTAACTGATAAACATTATTATTAAACATGTTAGATACTATTTTCACATTTCAAATATTTTTCTCATTGTATTAAAAATAAATGCTTTTCCGATCTGATTTGGGAAAAGAGAGTAGAGCGAGTCTAGCATAAGATGGATTCGAGGGTCGATTTGTGTCAACTTTGCTATTGCTACTGTTGGCAACTCCAGCGGAGTAAGAGTAAATAGCCTCTGCCAACAAGGCAGTGGCTCAGTGAATTTTCTGTGAATGTGTGAGACGTCTGATTCATTAGTGTTGTAGAGAGATAAAGAACAATAACAAAGTGCAGTAAACTGAAATTATTTGTTCAACGTTATTGTGTTCATTAACAATCAACATCACTGTGGGGTTGAACATGAACATCAGTCGGAAATTAAGTGTTAACAGTGACATGTTTTAGATTTTACCCCTTATCCCAGCACAGTATTTATTCAGAGGGTAATCCGCAATCATGGCAAAAAAACAGCAGTCCAAACAGGCAAGAAACCAGGGAGACAGCTCAGAAATGCAGTATTACACATAGCAAGGCTTCGCAGTGAATGACAAGATGAACATGTAAATAAAGAGTTATGAGTCTGGGCAAAGGATTATGGGTAATGTAGTCCTTAATGGAGTGTCTGTCCGGGGTGGAGTGCCCTCTGGTGGTAATCGGGTATTCAACACAGAGGAATAAGACATATTTGGAAGGGATTTGTTTTCTCTCTTTTTTTTTAATACATTCTCAGTTAGGGAAAGAAAGGGACCCCACATTTTCATTAACAAACATGACATCCCGAGGCTTTAAATATCACACATAACTAGCAATATTTGACATAAGTTCCATCCATTAATCATATGAGAAAGGTGTCTGACTTCCAATGTCTCAGAATGACTCCGCATCCAGAAGCCACAGCTATAGATATCATGTCACATTAATGTAACATATAAACCATAGTTCCTGTATCTTTGTTACACCGCCAGCACAGTGCGGTATCTCTTAGTTTAAGTCTTGCCAATCTGTTAAGAGTCCAGTAGCATCTGTTAAAATGTTTAATATTCATCAACTGATACACTTGATACAACCTTCTTCCACGCTTCTTCCTTAATCATCCCCCCTAAATCTCTTTCCCATGCCACTTTAAGACCCATTTAATTAGGTGCAATAACATCTTTATTGTTGGCATAAAGCATTTTCCTACACATCTGCTCTAGTTTCACATCTCTTCTGCGGTTGATTTTGGATAATAAAATAACCTCCTTCAGAAGGTTCAGCTTCAAAATAACTACAATCAGTATTTTACATCTGTGTATTTATTTTGATAAGTAAGCAGGACAATTGTCATAATTATCAGAAATTAAATTGTCAGAGTAATACAAGAGCCTATTTGAGGTTTAATATTGGGTCATTTTGCCAGGTTGGTTTATCCCTTTTTGTAATTTTATACAGCAAATGCTTATAGTTTTCAATTTAATTGGACAAAATAAAAAGCATCAGTGAAACTTAAGTGAACAGTTTTTTTCTCTTCCTTTCTCTTCCTCAAATGGAACTTGTATAGCCTTGTTTGTAACTTGGTCTACTTGTCTGGTTGTTTAAATCTCTGGTGTTCATTTGAACTGTTAAAGTTTTGGATGTACCAAAGGAGCTTTTGTGTGATATTACACAGAAGTATGCTTTCGGTGTAGGGTAAACTGCATTAAAGGGTTACTTCACCGCTTTTTCATATTAAACTGTTATTCCCTTAACTAAGACGAGTTGACACATCCCTCTCTCGTCTCAGTGTGTGCTCTTAATCTCTCTGACGTGCGGTGACGATCTGATAGCATTTAGCTTAGCCCACTAAGCCCAGTTCATTCACTATGGTACCAAACAGAGATCAAGTTAGTACCAAACACCTCCACTTTTTCCCAATTTAAATACAGTTACACGAGTAGTTGAACGATCAAGTATGATGACACAAAATAAAATGTGGCGCTTTTCTAAGCGGATTAAAAAGGAGAACTATAATGTATGGCGGAATAGCACTTCTGAGAGTACTTCGGCTCGGCGCAGTAAAAAGCCTCTGCTGAAAAATCCTCCCTCCCAGCTTGTTTGGTACTGCAGAAATAAACCATACACTCATGTTTTCTTTGTAATATATTTATTTCCCACTTGATATTTCTCTCTAATTCTAAACTTTTGCATAACTTTTTTGCTTCATTATTCTTGACTAAAGAACCTGAGGACTGAAACCTCACAGTCCAGCATCATCACAGCTTTCTGTCAGTTAGTGGCTAGAGATGTTGATCACAAACTGACGTGCAGCACACACCCTTCAGCTCACTGACTGAGACTGACACTTCATTTCCACACGGTCTCCTGCGTTTGTAACAGAGGCCAGCTAGTAGTAGTTGCTATGCGAGTAAACCTCACTCCTCTGACCTCAAGAGATGCTCTACGACCGACGCTAGAGGTTGCAGCCTTTAGCCTCCTTGTTAGAGCGTCCGACTCTCATGCCGACGGCCCCGGGTTCGAGTCCCGGTCCGAACATAAGGGGTTACACGGTCATCCTGGATTACCGTCTTGAGCCCACACTCTAAAAAATGCTGGGTTAAAAACAACCCAAGTTGGGTTGAAAATGCACCGACCCAACAATTGGGTTGTTTTAACCCAATGGTTGAGTTGTTCTTACCCAGCAATTGGGTTGTCTTAAGCAACATTTAACCCAACCACTGGGTTAAAACAACTCAACCACTGGGTTAAAACAACTCAACCATTGGGTTAAAACAACTCAATTGTTGGGTCGGTGCATTTTCAACCCAACTTGGGTTGTTTTTAACCCAGCATTTTTTAGAGTGCATGATCATAGCCAGGGTTGAGCTGACAAACTGTCTTGAAGCATCCGCACACCTGCTGTCCACGCGCTCCGCTGCTCTTACAGTCATCCTAGACGACCACAGCCTTACGGCCGCAGCAGTTCTCACAGCTGCAAGAGTTCCTGCGGACCGCAGCGCTGCACTTCACTTTACTGCAGTCTGACTGGAGATCAGCCGGTGGGAAACGGCACACTTGGCGACAGTTGTTCATGGGTGACTGATCACAAGACATAGTGTGAGCTGAAACATTGAAAGAAGAGATCGATGGATAGCAAGAAACACACAGTCAGCTTTCTGAAGGGAATGGTTATCTTAGTTGAATACTAACATGTTTTCAGTCCTTTCTCCTGATTGTATTTGAATAATGACTGTGTTTTTGATCAACAGCTCTCGCCACTAACTGACAGAAAGCTGTGATGAGGATGGACTGTGATCTTTCAGTCCTCGGGTTCCTCTGTTTAGATGAATTAAGGGAAAGTTAATGTTGAATTTGAACAGTTAATGAACCTGGAAAAATCAGGCTGTAATTACAAAGAAATAACAAATGACAAATAAAAAGACTGTGCACATGTGGATGGATTGTTTCTGTAGTAAACATGCACTTGCGTTACTGAAATCAAACAGAGATCAGCACAGAAGGTGGTTCTGGTACAGATTTTCACGTTTTAGTATCCAACTAAAAGCACACCATCTAAAACGATATACAAAAAAAATTGTGAATCTGTATGTAGGCTATTTGATCCTAATTGTGTTAGTTTAATATGTATAACACCCCCTTAACAACCACAATGAACATCGATAGGCCTACTATCCTGCATACAATGTAAACAGACAACAAAATATTGAATTAATAGTGTTCATGAAAGTATCAAACATTACACACAACATCGTTCTCCACAGAGGATAACTCATTATTCGACACTGAACTGTCCAGATTCCTGTTTAAAGAGGGGCGTGTCAGATATCAGGTGAAAATCAACAGGAGATTCACTATTAAAGAGTTTATAGTTTATTTGTTTGAGGCTGTGCACATTAATAAACATGAAATGTAAATGTGCCAGAATTAGCCCAAAAGGCTACTTTTCCTCTGCAGACTCTTGAAAGAAATGCTAAAAAGTCAACCTAAAAACAAGGGCAGAGCATCAAATATAACGTTATATAACTATATTATCTTTTTATCATAATTAATTTGAAAATTATCTGTGTATTTTTAGGTTATCATTTTACCAATTTTATTGTATTTATTAATTTGCCTGGTATTACTGTCATCTGCTCAGCAGGTAGCAGTTTGTGAGATTGTGTGGTCAGGGTTGCCAGGTCTGTGCAGCAAAACTAGCCGAATGACCAGTCAAAAATAGAGGGTACACTCAAAGAACAAGTGTGTGTGTGTGTTTAGGACACTTCTATACAAATTCATTGGATGGAATTCCTGCTCTCAATTCAATATTTTTAGTTTTTTAGTCAGTTGAGTTGTTGAGTTGTTTTTAGTCAAATTAGTTAATTTAGCATTTTATTTTATTTTTGAATATGCTTGTTGTTATAATTTTTTTTTAAGGCAAATGAAATTGATAACAGTGTTTACTTCACATAATAAACTTTTATAAATGTAACAACAATTAAGAAAACGGCACATATAAATATTAGGTAACCGTGACAAATTCAAATGGTTTGTATTTACTCAAATAAATTGTGCCAGTTTTACTTGAATTTTTTTTTCATATAACTAAATTGTTATTTGTAAAAATTGCTCAATATAGTTGTGTGCAACCACTTACCACATATTTTTAAAGTAAATTCAACAAGTCATTTTTTTGAGTGTATAGATTAATGTCACTTTCCTGCCGGAAAACTGAGCTGGACTGAGTGGCAAAACATCTTGCAACATAACTGAATATTATTAGTCTAGAAATCTAGACGCACCCTAACGGCAGCAAATCTAATCTGCCGCGAGTGTCGTGTAGCAACTCTCAATACACTTCTGAGCTGTAAATGCCAAACTCTGGTCGGGCCAATCACATCGTGTATAGAGTCGGTGGGCGGGGCTTAACATGATGGCAGAGTTGCGTTTGCGTGCTTCTAGTAAACACAGAAACTGGCGAACGGCGGTCTTTTGAATCAGCTTTGACCGCGACTCTGGAAGACTTGGAGTTAAGCTTTTCTCTGAGAAAAGAACAGAGAACAGCTGAGTTTTTGGGCAATGAGTTTTACCGACCGGATACCGCGAAAGTTTAATCTGTCAATGACAGATAGCGCTATCACATGCAGAGGGAGTTTGAAAGACAACCGTTTATCCCGCCCCTCAGATTGAGCTGTCTATGGTGAGTTTCCAGACCAAACATCTTGATGTGGGTCTGGCTTGTCAGGCTAGAATATCATAGGAGACACTGCTAAAACAAAAAACAACTATCTTCTTACTACTCGACAGTGTTCCTTACACCTTACCGTAGAACCAGAGCTCCATGGACATTGACATGTGGCCTGGTAAATATTATATTTCTGCAATACTGAAGACTGCATTTCTATAGGATCCTAGTTTTTGATCAGGCATAACATTGTAATCTGCATTGCAATCTTCTTAATATTGTGTTGGTCCGCCTTTTGCTGCCATCGATGCATGGACTCCACCAGACCGCTGGAGGTGTGCTGTGGTATCTGGCACCAAGATGTTAGCAGCATATCTTTTAAGTCCTGTAAATTGTGAGGTGGGGCCTCCATGGATCAGACTTGTTTGTTCAGCACATCTCACAGATGCTCGGTTAGACTGAGATCTGGGGAATTTAGAGGCCAAGTCAACGCCTCAAACTCATAGTTGTGCTCCTCAAACCATTCCTGAACCATTTGTGCTTTGGGTCAGGAGCATTATCCTGCTGAAAGAGCCACAGCCACCAGAATACCGTTTCCATGAAAGGCTGAACATGGTCTGCAACAATGCTTAGGTAGGTGGTACGTGTCAAAGTAACATCCACATGGATGGAGGACCCAAGGTTTTCCAGCAGAACATTGCCCAAAGCATCACACTGCCGCCGCCAGCTTGCCTTCTTCCAATAGTGCATCCTGGTGCCATGTGTTTTTTTGAAACATGTCAAAAAAAAGACATGATTCATCAGACCAGGCCTCCTTCTTCCATTGCTCGATGGTCCAGTTCTGATGCTCACGTGCCACTGTTGGCACTTTTGGCATGGGGACCTGCCAAACTGCAATGCACTGTGTATTCTAATAATTCGAGCTCCAGTAGCTCGTCTGTTTGATCGGACCACACGGGCCAGCCTTCGCTTCTCACGTGCATCAGTGAGCCTTGGCCACAACTTTGAGGACAAAATGTCACTTGCTGCCTAATATATCCCACCCACTAACAGGTGCCGTGATGAAGAGATAGTCAGTGTTATTATTGGTGGGCCCTCCCACCAATGTGGGAGGTCATCTGCTTAAAATAGGATTTTTCCTTGATAATTAAAACATTAGAAATGCTTTAATGTTAGGCCTTTAATTTTACTAAATGTTTGAACACACATTCTAGACTAATAGTACATTTAAAATGGTAAAATCCCACAAATTGATTTATGGAAGTATGTAGTGAAAAAAAGAAAATGACAAAAATTTAAACTTTTTGCATTTAAGCAGTGGCAAAACTCGGGTGCGCCTTTAGTTGCATTAAACTATTTAAGTGAGATGCATATTATTTGTGTGAGGATTCATTCCCTGGAGCAGTTTACTTCACATGCCATTCTCATTGAGGATGAACTGTGACTGACTAGAAGGCAGAATGAAGCATTTTGACTTAACAAGCTTTCTTGACATTAAGCATGACTAGTTCATTAAGACTTATTCATATACAGCTGCATAATATTAATATTATTTTGTTCTGCACTGTGAGATGAGGCTACATATAATACAATTATGTAAAAGGTTTATTAGAATTAGAGGTATTGGTTTGGTTTAGTTATATTTCTAATTTATGTTTATATAAAACAACAAAAGACTATGGTATGGTAAGCATGTGCAATTACAAATGAAATTTCATTATAAATGAGCATTTTAGTCTAGATGATGACGAGTGGCATTGTGTTATACTCTCATTACTTTCTCATTAAACCTCCCTCCCCATCATTTCTTAATTGACACAATTTGCTTATGTAACAATGAGAAGATTGCACTGATGCTGTGTTTAGGTTGAATGTGTGAGACTCACCCTAAACACTTAACTGTCCCTGACATGAAACGGGAAATTCTTCACACTCTTCAGCTCTGAGCTGTGGATGGGGTGGAGATAAAGATGTGGATATCACCATATCACCCTGTAGCCCAAGACTGGTTTCCCACTGAAGCTAAGCAGGGATGAGCCTGGTCAGTACCTGGATGGGAGACCAACTGGGAAAACCAGGAGCTGCTGGTAGAGGTGTTAGTGAGGCCAGCAGGGGGCGATCACCCTGTGGTCTGTATGGGTCCTAACGCCCCAGTATAGTGATGGGGACACTATACTGACAAAGAGCACCGTCTTTCAGATGAGATGTCAAACCGAGGTCCCGACTCTCTGTGGTCGTTAAAAATCCCAGGATGTCCTTCGATAAAGAGTAGGGGTGTAACCGCGGCATCCTGGCCAAATTTGCCCATTGGCCCCTGTCCATCATGGCCTCCTAATCTTCCCCATATCCTGATTGGCTTCATCACTCTGTCTCCTCTCCACCAATCAGCTGGTGTGTGGTGAGCGTTCTGGCGCAATATGGCTGCCGTCGCATCATCCAGGTGGTGCTGCACATTGGAGGTGGTTGAGGAGATTCCCCCCTTCAATGTAAAGCGCTTTGAGTACCTTGAAAAGCGCTATATAAATCGAACACATTATTATTATTATTATTATTATTATTATTATATATACCGGACCACAGAGGAGAAAAACACCAGAGCGAGGGAAGAGTTGAGAGAAGAGCCTTTCATGGGCTCTAAGTTTTTAACTCAAATTCTGGTATTAATTTGGAAAAGGGAACTACAAAACATTTTACCTTGTAGATTTTGCGAAGGTGCATTTCACATTCATTTATTTGAATTTTTAAAACACTACAAAAAACATTTGTTGTCACTATTAAACACTTTTAACTGTATGTGGGAGGCAACTGAATGTTCTTGAAAATTAAAGTCAGTGAATATTTAATGAGGCAAACACTAAAGCATTGCAATTCATGATTTGCATCACCAAAACTACCAAAACATGGCTTTATCCAATGGCAAGCACTACCTGTTTTTGAATGGCTATTTAAAGACAGTTTTGTCTTGCCATTTATTCTCTCCCAATCTCTCTCACTTTTTTTCTGTTGCAGCTCACACTATGTCTTGTGAACAGTCAATCATCAAGTGTTGCTCGGTCGTTTTGCAGTCACTACACTGGATGATTACAACAAAGTGCCATGCTGCGTGCCAGTTTGCAACAATCATTGCAGTTGTCCTTGCAACCATGTCCCATCATGCTGTTGTAAGAGCAGGAGCAAGAAAGTGGCATGCTGTGTTAAACCCTCGCTCTAAATCCTGCAACTGTGTCCCACCATGCTGTGTTTATGATTGTAATCCAGTTGCCTGCAAGGATATTAAACACTGCAATGGGGTGCCACCATGCGGAAACAAGGTGATCGGGCGTTTTCAAATTATTGATTCAGGAGATTTAAAAGAGGCTTTCTGCAAGCCGGTTTGTGAGCGCAGCACTGATGTCATGCCATGATCAAGACGTCAAGAATGTCAGCTGTGACTGCAAAGGCGTGCAGCCCTTTGAAAACAAGATGACTGGGCACTTTCCAGTCATCAAACCGGATCTGGAAGGGCCGTGATGCAAGCCGACTCATGCCCATGCAATTGACAACATTCATATGATCACTGATGTTGGATTGTGATGACTACAGTCCTTAGATTACAGTCAAAAGTGTGGCAAAAATGAATTGCTTTGCTTGATTATTTTCTGTAACACTGCTAAAAGTACAAATAGTTAAATGGAAAATAAAGATGTTGAAATTAAATTGTGTTAATGCACTATTTCTCTAGTAAAAAAAAAAAAAAAAAAAGTTGTTTAAAAATGTATAATTTCTGTACCACTGTCCGGCCCAAAAAAGTAAATTTAAAAATAGGCCTCAGGCCTAGCACAGAGCCCAAAATCATGCTGCATTTCCACCAGAAGCTCCACATCGCTTCACTAAAGCCCGTCTGTAACAACGTTAAACTAGCCCCATCATTTCATCAACAAGTGGAAGTTTTATCAGAAAACTACTCCAAAAGAAATCACTCGTATCTAGCGAGAACGTAAGACGAATATGATTAAAGCGGCTGTTTGTTGGCATTTCTGTTGTAAACTCAAATAACTCAAGAACTCAAAGAATTTAAAACCCAAGCATCGACAGTTTGCCAGTTTTAAAAAATTAAGATTGCAAATTATTCACAATAACCGTGATTTAAGAAAAAAATTACTTTTATTCAGTTAGGTCTGTTTCTGTTTATTTGTCACAGTTGCAGGATAGTATGATTACATCCCAATCATTTGTACAACTTTTCCAGCCAAAATACAACCCCAGGAACTTTAGCACTCTCTCCAGTGATAGTCCAATTACAGTTAGGCTTTATTTTCAGTTAGAGAAACAAAGGAAGCTCTCGAGAAAGAGTTTCTTTATTTTATGACATATGCAGAGCTAAATCTGGATATCATTCATACTGACAAATTTTGATAGCCAAATGATTTGTCAAGTGGATGTATTTACACTATTTACTATGGTAATGGTTTGCTTCCATTTAAATATTTCTGGTTGTGGATCAATGGACCAGCTCTTTACTCTCACAAGGATCCTGGGAGTATGCTCATCTGTTCTACATGAGCTTTGTATGATCAGGTCCCCCAGGAGATATACTGTGGGAGTATGGGGTGAAGGGGGTTCCTCCTTAGGGCTTTCCAATCCCTGTTCATCCAAAGTGAGAGATGACTCGGCAGTAATCGGGATCATGGCCATATTCAGGATCACAATGTCAGGCTCAAATTGTGAAAGAATTGTTTGGAGGGAGCATGAAGTATCACACATGAGTCCAGGCATTAAATTCATTGAAAGTCTTTGGGATGTGCTGGAGGAGACTTTACAGAGTCCTAGACCTTTGCATTGGCTATACAAGATCTTGAGTAAGAATTGCACCTCTTGATTGAAATAAATGATGTGATGTTATTTCCATTAAGAGGTTAAAGCCAACACCAACCTTAACAAACTTACCTTTTCCAAAGCTGAAGAGGTTTTGTCCAAGAAGAGGAATCGTATATATATAAACAGGGTACATTTTTGGTTCTGACATGATTGATATTAGACATTGACATGACATTAGGATATGCACCACAGGAAGTCATCAACCAAACCAAACCAAATGAAGAAAATTTGCATAGTTTCCAGTCATTTAGTCTGATGCACCTGTACGTTTTATCAATCATGGTCTTCCTTAAGCTGTTTATCCTAGAAAACCATCATGCTTTAATATTTGAACATCACCACCTGTATCCTCTCAATTTTGAACATTTACCATTTAATTTATGAAACACAATCTGCATTTAAGAATCACATGAGTGCAGTCAAGCAGCCCTGCTGTCTGCTATAGATCTCAGATCTCACTCGCCTTTGGACATATGCAAACATATTACAAAACATACAGAACCATAAATGTTACTGGAGATAACAAATCAAAATTCAAAGCTGACGTTCTCAGCCTCATCCAAAATATTTATTTCAAAACATGCTATTTAAAATCAAACAAATTCACGCCCCTTTCCGTAGAATAAAAGTAATTGCCTCCTAGACTGTTTTTAACTTAGTTTATAAGTTAGCAGATTAAATGAGTTCTTTATAGGGGAAAATATTGATTGATTTACCAGTTTACAAACGTAATGGTATCAGGTCTGAAAGGAACACTCCGCTTTTCTTCTTTTTTTAAAATTTGTTTTCCCAATCTCCGGGTCTGGCAGTAGCACTTTTAGCCTAGCTTAGCTTAAATCATGGAATCAGATTAGACCGTTAGCATCTCGCTACTAAATGACCCAAGACTCTTTAGTTACATCGTGTACTAAGACCAACGGAAAATGAAAAGTTGTGATTACGCTCAAGTCTAGACTGATATGGCTGGGACTATACTCTCATTCCTGCATAATATTCAAGGAGCTTTGCTGCCAGGCCATGCGTGCAGTGGCGCAGTGATATTATTCAGTAATGTGTTGTAGAAATAATTCCTTGTAGTTAATGAAGATGAATGATGGTTAGAAAGCTGTTCATTTGAATTATTTTCAGGCAACTTTCCTTTCCTCTCATTCAGAGTTTGCATTCCAGAAAACAATGATTTGCTTGGCTAAACCTGCATTTGCATCACTAAATAGTGAACAATGGTGCCACTTATCTCTTAAAAATGGGGAAAACTGATGAAAAATTATTATCTACACAAAAACTGTGAAGAAACCTGTTCAAATGAATATTTTAGGGAACATTGTCCTTTGTAAGAGTGACAAGGATCAAAAGCTCACCGATATGAGTTATGGTCATAGATGGATAAATGGATTAATGCTCATTCGATGATCACAATAGTATGAAGATGGGACATCAGCACATGACATAGCCTATGTGACAAATACGTGCACCAATTAAGTGAGCTTTTTAAAACATTACATTTTTTATTAAAATTATATACATTTCAGAAAATGTGAAGGAAAAACATGCACTCTAAAAAATGCTGGGTCAAAAACAACCCTAGTTGGGTTGAAAAATTGACAAATTCAGTGACTGCCAATGAATGGGTTGTTTTTGAATGGGTTGTTTTAACCAAAACCTCTCCTCTCTTCTTTGACCTCTCCCTCCTTCATCAGCAGCCAGTTCTCCTCATCACAAACTGACACGCACATCTCAACAACTAACACACACATGCTCCCATCCTTCTCTTTGCTCGTCGAGGCAGAAATCTCTAAACTCATTCTTTCCAATCACCCTACTACCTGTCCACTTGATCCTATACCCACTCACCTCCTTCAGGCTATTTCTTCTTCAATCACTCCTGCACTCACTCACATTGTCAACACTTCTCTTCACACGGGCACCTTTCCCACAGCATTTAAGCAGGCTCGGGTAACCCCACTGCTTAAGAAACCCTCTCTGAATCCAGCACTTTTAGAAAACTACCAACCAGTATCCCTTCTGCCTTTCATTGCAAAGACCCTTGAGCGAGTTGCGTTCAATCAACTCTCAATGTTTCTTGAACAGTGCAACCTCCTGGACAACAACCAATCCGGCTTCAAAAGCGACCATTCGACTGAGACTGCCTTGCTCTCGGTAACTGAGGCACTGAGACTGGCAAAAGCAGCTTCCAAATCCTCAGTGCTCATTCTGCTGGATCTGTCTGCTGCTTTTGACACAGTTAACCACCAGATCCTCCTGTCAACACTTAAGAAGACGGGGATCTCAGGAACTGCTCTCCAGTGGTTCAGGTCTTACCTCTCTGGGAGGTCCTACAGGGTGTCATGGAGAGGTGTAGTGTCTAAGTCACATCATCTAGCTACTGGGGTTCCCCAGGGCTCAGTGCGTGGACCACTTCTCTTCTCCATCTACATGTCATCATTAGGTTCTGTCATTCAGAAACACGGCTTCTCCTATCACTGCTATGCTGATGACACTCAACTCTACTTCTCATTTCAACCAGATGATCCTACAGTCAGTGTTCGTATCGCTGCCTGTCTGACAGACTTTTCTGACTGGATGAAGGAGCATCATCTTAAACTCAATCTTGCAAAGACAGAATTACTTGTTTTCTCAACCAACCCAGCACTTCATCAAAATTTCTCCATTCAGCTTGGTTCATCGACCATAACTCCATCAAGGACAGCCAGGAACCTTGGAGTTGTGATTGATGACCAGTTAAACTTCACTGACCACATTACTGCAACAGCCCGGTCCTGCAGATTTGCTTTATACAACATTAGAAAGATTAGACCCTTCCTATCAGAACAGGCTGCACAACTCCTGGTCCAAGCTCTTGTTCTCTCCAGAGAGCACATGTTACGCCTCTCTTCATCAGACTGCACTGGCTGCCAATGGCTGCTTGTATCAAATTCAAGGCACTAGTTCTCGCCTACAAAACAACCACCGGCTCTTCCCCCTTATACCTAAACTCGCTTGTTCAGACTTACACACCCTCCAGAAGCTTGCGTTCTGCAAGTGAACATTGTTTTTCGTGGTTCCATCCCAAAGAGGCATGAAATCTCTCTCACAAACCTTTTCCTGGACCGTTCCCACCTGGTGGAACAACCGATCTTAATTCTAGCAGCTGAATCTGTAGCCATTTTCAAAAAACATCTTACGACACATCTTTTCCAGCTCAGCTGCACATCACCAATAAAGAATAGCACTTAAATATCCAAGTACATTTTCTGTTTGTTTGTTTATAAAAAATAAGAAAAAAAGTGTAGCCTACACAGAAAAATAGGGTGTCAAAATTGTACCTTTAGGGGTACAACAGCTTGTCGCTGGGGGAGTACCCTTAAAAGGACATCTTTGTACCTTTTTTACTCCTAAAAGTTGCATATTAGTACCTTTGAGTACAAATGCTTACCTTAAGGTACTACTATGAACCTTTTTGTAGTAAAAATGGTACAAAGTATGGTACAAAGTACTGCCCCAGCGACAAGCTGTTATATCCCTAAAGGTACAATTTTGACACCCTATTTTTCTGTGTCTGTACTATGTGCACTGCGCTCGGTTAACTGAGACTTGTTCCAGCTCTTGCATGCTGTTGCCCTTGTTTGTTTAGTTGCTCCTATTGCTCTCCTCATTTGTAAGTCGCTTTGGATAAAAGCGTCTGCTAAATGATTAAATGTAAATGTAAACTCAATGAATGAGTTGTTTTGAATTAGTTGTTTTAACCCAATGAATGAGTTGTTTTGAATGGGTTGTTTTTGATAAATTCCATTAATATTCTCCTACACTGTATTATATTTATTTTATATGTTAATATAAGACATTGTATATCTATTGTGTCTCTTTGGCAGTTCTGCTTTTATTTTGGAAAAACTTCTGATGTTTTTTGTGACGCTAAACTTCCTGCTACTCGCGCTACACAATGTGGTGCTCGCGCATCGTTGGAAGATTGGTAAAACTTGTAAACACATTAGTTATTTATCATTTTCATCGATTTTGAATCTTGGAAGGCATTGTGATTTACTTTACTATTTTTAATTTTGTATTGTTCGTGCATGTATTTCTAAGAGTTCGGAACTGTGAGAGTGTGTCGAGCTAGAGAGCATGCTCGATGATGGCAAACACTTTGCTTAGCGCCCTTGAAGAGAGGAATGAGATATGACGAAAAAATGTGCGGAGTGTGTATTATTATCAGGGGATTTTGTTTAATGAAAGAGAATGCCATTACTTCATTTGTTTATGGGTTAACTGCACGTCATCAATATAAAAACAATATATTCTTTCTGTGAACAATTATAATGCATTGAATTTAAATTTTTTTTAAAAAGCATGTGCTATTTTATTTATCATAAAGGCTTAACAACACATAATTTCATATTGGTTATTATTAGTTAAAATTATTTGTATTGGGTGTAAGCATGATTAATATGTGAACTTCATTTATATGCAAATTATTTGTGAAGCTACAAAGAAGCATTTTGTATTTCTTCTGTTTTCTTCTCTTAGTCTTCACAGTGTTCTCTGCGTCTTGATCAATAAATCCAAGGGGCCGCTACAGTTTTAACCCAATGAATGGGTTGTTTTAACCCAGATGTTTGGTTAAATGTTTGCCCAATGTGCTGGGTTGTTTTATTCAACTAAACTCTTGTTTATGACTCTATTCCTTGCTTAAAATTAACCCAAAGTATGTTGGAAATTAACATTTTTTAATATGTTTAATAAATTAACACACTTAATACGTTTAATTAATAATAATCAAACAATAAACATTTATCAAATTGCTTATTAATAATTGTTCATGTTGCCTCTAGTTATTATGTACTACTATTTTGCATTTCATTTTAAGCTAGCCATATAGTATTTTTAAACAATAGTTGGGTTAAATAAAACTGTCTAGCACGTTGGCAAACATTTAACCCAACCATCGGGTTAAAACAACCCAATCACTGGGTGTGTCCATTTTCAACTTAACTTGGGATATTTATCTATTGCAATCAGTTCTTTAAAAAAAAAAAATTGACAAAACAAGCTCAGGCTGTCTTCAAACACTTGCATATAGTTTTTTAACAATTCATCAAAATGATTAGTGTATTTATGTAAATTCTGCAGGAGGACTATAGCATGATCAAAATGTCACAGCGTATGGGAATAATACAGTTAACATTGATTTTAATGCATAAGATGTAAACAAGATGTTTATTTTTTCACTGCTTCTATTTATTGAGCTTTTTTTTAAAACAATCAATGTAATGATCTTCAAATGACCTGTGTTTAAGACACTGAGTATAATGTTATTTGCAAAACTCACAGACTGAAAGCATATAGTTTCTAAAAATACATCAAATCTATGACATGCAAACTCACTAAATGTATAGTTTGAAAAGTTTCAAAGTGATGTATCATCAGATGTTTTTCAATTTAAACAAGGTATAAGCATATATAAGACATACATTATGCAAATCAGAATTACTTCTACATAAATTATACACTAATTCACTGTTTTTAAGTCAAATAAAGGACTACATTATATTATAATTTCTTCAGCTCTTCTCATATTCTCTCTGAAAAAGAAAAAAGAAAATGCTACATTATTTTAATATATTCAACTTAATTATGTGAATAAAGCAGCATAAATGTAATAAGTCTGCCAAATGCATAAATGTGTCTTTAAATATACATTTCAATTTTATTTACAATATTTTTACAATAGTTTTAGATTAAACTCAGACAATGACAATTTTTCCGTTGTGAATATGAGCAATGTATTGACTGAAACACAAATATATGCTGTGGTTCTTACCCATCTCTTGGATAACAGACAAAGTTAAGTTTCTCTTCACAGTCTCGGTTCTCCCAGCGTTTAGTTTCCAGGTTTCGAGATCCACAGTAATGGCCGTTGGCAGGGCATGCTGGCAGCTGGACCAAATGTCCCAGAGATTCCCTGCTCACCCAGAACCAGGAGCCTGACAGGAAGCGCAGACCTGTCCACACACTGTGGGTTTGAGTGACCGCAGCCTTGCTTTGGGCTTGAACAAGATGTAAACTGGTTGGCAGACTGGCCAAGTCCGAGTGTTTAGTCCTGCAGTGTTCTAACGCTTCCTCCCAGCTCTTTTTCTCCGGTACCAGAATCAGCTCAGGCACCCACTTGTAACAGAAAAAATTATATTTGAGAGAACATCTTCTGTCCATCAAATCACCAGCTAAACTAATGCCACAAAAGTCATTGTTTGGGTTATTTGGTTGACCAGGTTTCCAAATCATAAAAAAGTTTTCACTTCCATCACTCCACACCCAGCTGCCGTTCGCAGAGGGCTTGCTCAGACCAACCCAGCCCTCTGTGTTATTCTGAGCAGCTGTATCTCTATTGAACCTGAGAAGTTCCTCTGGGCTGTCTATGGTGGACAGGTCCACATAATTCTCTCTGCAAAACCTTTGAGCATCGCTCCAGGACACAGGGTTACTAATAAAAAAGTGTTTCCTGATCAAAGTTAAAGTCAGCTCACAATGAGCTGAGAGGAAAAGAGTAACCCAGACAATCTTCATCTCTTCTGAGGAAAGCCAGTCAGCGAATACGGTCGTAAGGCAGACTCGGTAAATATATACAGGTGCACATGTCCTATTTGTTAGTCAGCAATGTATGCAAATATTCACTTGATCAAATGTCACAGCACTTAAAAATATATTATTTTTGTTTAATATTAAATCTGTTATGGGGATTGTTTTATTGCACTAAAATCTTTTTTTTTTCAATTTACTGAAAGGCTTAACAGTCTAATATCAAGAGCAAAATATAAATATAAATGTGTGTTTATTACATGCTGTTGTATTAAAGTTGTTACATTTTTGTTCCTGAAATCCACCAGGATTATCCAGATTTTTCTGGATCAGAGGTATCCCTAGACATAAAGCTCTACTGGGGCTCAGACCGCTCATGAATTTTGTGTGTGCCACACAATGGATACAAAGTTTCTTTTGCTTAAAGGTGCACTGCATGTGTAACTTTTCCGTCCGCTAGAGGTCACCTGTTCAAAATAAAGGCGTAGCTTGATGATGCCAAGTTTGAGCGCAGAATCTTGGGAAATATGGTCAGTCAGTCACCTTTAAATTGAAATAGCACTTTTACAATGACAATTGTTTGAAGATAGGCAGGAAGATAATGCAACATAATTTTATTTGGCTGTACAGCCCCTTCGCAGAAAACGGTGATGTTGTTCAGCTATTTTTAATTATCATATAGTGTCAATGCGGGCAGATCAGTAATATAGTTTAAATATAAGTCTCCTCAACTGAGCAAGGTGACGGTGGCAAGAAACCAAAACTCCTTTAGGGCCAGAATGAAGAAAAAAACCATGGGAGAAACCAGGCTCAGTCGGGGAGCTAGTTCTCCTCTGGTCGACGAACAAATAGTGTATGATTATAAATCTGGCAACATTACATGTCAGAAGTCACATTAGATAAATAGATATCCGTAAGATTATTCAAAAGATTGGAGTTGTCACGCTGGAGACGGGTTAAATGAGGATGTTGTGCCGGCAATTACAGGGGGAGTTTAATTGACACGCACTGCAGATTTTTCAGGGATGTGTTGGTCATCTGATCTGGATATGGCTGACTGCAGTAAACTTCAATAAAATATGGTCTTCACCCATAGACCATAAAAAAGAAAAAGAAAAACCAATTTAAATTAAAGCTAAAGCTTCAGTCTCCTCCCTAAAAAAGTCTGTTAGTGCCTCAGTGACAACTTCACTCAGAGAAGCCGTCAATCCCAGCTGTCAATCCTAGCATCTAATAATAAACTTATTTGATGATGTCCTCTTTTATACTCAGAAGGATAACTTAGAATGCAAAGAACAACATATTATACAATTATTGATTTTATTAGGAAAATATCATATACATAAAAAGAAGTGGGCTCAATGTAAACCAAGCTTTTCACATTTTGTAAATGACTTTAAATTATATGTAAACCTCTTGAAAAAAAAAAAAAGCGATAAAAAGATGTAATGCCTTAAAGCACTGCACTTTATGTAATTTTAATTTTTTTTTTGTATTTTTTGTATTTAATTTCCTGGCCACTAGTGTTAATGCGAGGTTGTGAGTATGTAATACCTTTTGTTCTCATGGCATTGAATACAAATAAATAATAATAATAAACAAAAAAAAAAAAACAATCACTTGAAATGAAATCAGTGTGATGAAAACTGCCTACAATCACCGAAACCAACTTTGGGGAAAATAATTTGAAGTGTAATTTGATTGTTAAGTTTTGTCTCACGGAGGGGCAGGGGTTATGACCTATACTGGGATCGGCCACCTGGGGGCGATCGAGGCGCGGAGGCTTCAGTTTCTGACCGTGCTACAGGCTTGTTTTTACCTCACAGCCAGTGGAAAATAATAAGGATAGGACTTGGGCAGTAATCATGTTCATGGATACAAATATTAACGTTACTGTAGTATGCAATAGAGCAGGACCGAGTGTTGTGGGAGCTGAGGAAGGCCGCAGGAGCGCCTCGTAAGCAGCGGGACTTTTAATATGACGGATCACGGGACACAGTCGCCGGCGCAATTTCTGCTTTTCCGGTCATGAGTATGAGGTAACACAGCTTTGTTTATCATATTAGATACATTTAAGTGTGTTAAAAATGATGTTATTACGTTACTCTGTGCGTTTGCGGCTGCTATGACGTTACACACTGTAGTGAGAGTAACCATTTCTTCTAAAGTGCAAAATAAACTGGGAAACCGAGAGTAAAGCAGATATGACAACTGACATGCGACTCCCTCACATGTCTCAGTTACTTAGTTTAAAAAGTTATTTCTCATGATTTACAACTAGTTGAAAACATTTGGGATATTGTAACTAACATTACTCAACTGAACAAAATCTATAACACTGGCCTGGTTTTGGGATATTTTACTGAAAATGTTTTATATTGCAGATTTAACCCTCTATTCCTACTACACTGCAACAAGTAACGTACTGGGAAAGGTAAACGTGCAGAAATACTAGGCATATTTATGAAAAGATTTATCTAAGTATCTTCTACATACTTTACATGAACATTTTCATGTTGTATATAATAAAACAGAAGAGAACTTTCTTGCAGATTTGCGTTCTTCTACATTACACAATGATAATAATGACTAATTCATTTTTTTTTTTAAAGAATTTACATTTACGACATGTCAAGAAACCAGTCATTTTATGACAACAACTCAAATTAAGAGCATGTATTGATTGTAAAAAAACGAAATAGGCTATTCCCGTTTCCCAGCCAAGTGCACCACTGGTTTCCTCGAGATTTTCTTTCGGGGTTTTTGATTTATGTGTAAAATAAAGCCTTTGGTAAACATAACTTGACTTTATTTGCAGCAAGGCTTTTATTGGTATAAAAAAGTCTTTTTTTAAAATTCAGTCTTTTAAAAATTAAATAGTATCACAAAATCTCAGAAATGATTCTCACTGTAACGATTAAAAAACAATTAAAGTAAAACTCTACAATCAATGTTATGCCTCAAATTATGTTGTTTCAGCTTCTATTAAAGGGATAGTTCACCCCAAAAATTCTGTCAATAATTACTCATATCGTTCAAAACCCGGAAGACTTTAGTTCATCTTCAGAACTCAAATTTAGATCTTTTTGATGAAACCGGAGAGATTTTTCTCCCTCACTTGACAGCATTTTTATTATAACTTGACAGGTGACTTATAATGTAGTTTGATCACTATATTCTTAGCTGTTTTAAAAGTTGTTTCTTTCTCAGTTTCAGATAATAATAAGAAAAGTACTAAAGTAGACTATATAAGAAATGTATAAGCAAATAATTTAGTTTGCTTATGCAGCACCCAAATGCCAAATAAAAACATGCTGCATTTTGGTTCTGACATTGATTGACATGACATTAGGATATACTCGACAGCAAATCATCAACCAAACCAAATGAAGATGACAGTTCAGGTTTCTGCTCAGTTTGCATAGTTTCCAGTCATTAAGTCTGAACATCACCACCTGTAAGCCCCTCACATTTAAACATTTCCCATTAACTTATGAAACGCAATCTGCATTGAAACGGCATTTAAGAATCACATGATGAGTGCAGTCAAGCAGCCCTGCTGTCTGCTATAGATCTCAGATCTCACTCGCCTTTGGACATATTCAAACCTGCCATATTGTCATTAATTACAAGCCACACAAGAACCAATGCATTTAAAATCATTGAATTCAAATGTTATGGCATCTTATTACACGGCTCTGTGAAGTACTTGATTCTGATTGGTCAATCGAGCAATCCAACGGTATGTTATTTCCAGATAACACCCGCTCATACGGGTACTTCGAGTTATCTTGACCGGTACTACTTCTGTGCTTAACGCTGGCGCCATCTTGTGGCTTAAACAGCCGTGGGTTACAATGGAAGACTTCAAGGAGGGTTTTCTTTATAAAGTTTTAAATATAGATATTTTTCTTACACAAACGCATCGATTCGAATCAGAAGGCTCTATTAACCCATCGGAGTCGTGTGGAGCACGTTATTTGACAGACAGCTGCATTTTTATGGACTTCAAACACAACTACAACTACTGCTGGGATTAAGGTTAGCCTGGACTTTTTTAAAATATAACTCTGATTGTATTTGTCTGAAAGAAGAATGTCATATACACCTATGATAACTTGAGGGTAGGGGTGTTCGATTCCAGGTTTTTTTTGGAGTCGACTCCGATTCCCGACTCCCACTATCTGAGTCTATGGAATCGACTCCTCGACTCCATTTACTTCACATCAAAACAGGGTAAGAAATCAGAAAAAAATAACTGTTGTTACATATTTAAATTATTTCCCCCTGACACAAGGTCCTAAAATCCTCTTATTAAAACCACACACTTTTAGCGTGGCCGTCCAAATTAGTCCAATTTAGCGATGACTTAGTGGCTGTCATGTATTATCTATTGCCAATAGGAAAAGTCACGAAAAAAGATGTGATTGTCGAGTGATGGCGCTAAACGCACATGATCATTGTCTTAAAAGGTGAGTTAAAGATGCTAGCCTATACATAAAAAAATGCACACTATAATGTGTTTCTTCTTGATGTCAGAATTTTTATGATTTATTTTTATGATTTATTTATTTGGTTTCCCATGGTTAACGTCAATAAACTAACCGTTTATTGACGTTAACCATGGGAAACCAAATCTATATTTATTGCAATAATATATGCAATCAATTAAACTAAAGCTAGCATGGAGGAAGCCTATAATTACAAACTAAAGTCGCTGTGATTGTTTTCTATTTCTAAAGTAAGCACTCAAATAAATGAGCAGCTCTCTGACGCGGTGTATTACGTCAGTGTATTACTTTATTATTAATTCATTTCATTCACTCCTTGCTTCTAGTGGACACAACTGCCATGTAGCCTACTTTAGATGAAATCAGTAAACGAGCGATTTCGGACACAGCAACAGAGTCGACACCGAGAGTCGATTCCTTTACTGGAGTCAACCCTGACTCTGGGGCTATTCAGAGTCGAGGAATCGACTCTTTTGGAGTCGACTCCCCATCACTACTTGAGGGTGAGTAAATAATAGGCTTTGTTTCATTTGTGGGTGAACTAACCCTTTCAGCATTCATTTTCAACATTTAGCATTTGGCAAATCTTCAGCATTAGATAAAGGCTTAAAGCAGTTTGGAACTGTTTTTCTTTGCGGAAGCTTTGCGGAAGAGCTAATAAAATATTTAATCTCAAGACAATATTTTGTGTCTAATTTATTTGAGACTAGTAGCCGTGTAATAAGCGGGATAATGTACACCCAGCCGGTTGTTATCGCAGAATAAACCCCGACAGAGTGATCAGGACCCCGACGCGAAGCGGAGCATCACTCTGAAGAGGTTTCTTCTTAGCTATTATTGTCTTTTTGCAATAGCTTGACAAACGTCATGCACAGCTGGAGTGCAGAGGGGGAAACAATGAAAAAGAAGATAGATCTGCTTTTCTTGTCATTTGTGTTTTTTCCCCCTGAATTACAGAGTTTTTATTTCTTGCAATGAATTTAGTTATCAAAACTAAGTAGTTCACTCTGTAAGCAAATTGAGCAATCATTAGTTTTTTTTTAATTGAAAAAATATACTCTGTAAAATGAATGTTAGTGGAGATCTAGGCTATTAAAAAAATCGTCCCTTTAGGCTTTCCATAGAGTAAAAGTCATTGACTTGTAGTTTAAATGAATGCGTTACTTTGCATGCACACTAAGTTAAGCACTGCTCAACTACGTTATCATCTTTTCATTTTAATTGTGCAATATTATCTTAATTTTAAATGTTTTATTGTTTTCCGCATGTTTATTAAGAATAATCACCTGTCTACAATATAGAGTGGGGGAAGCTCTTTCTTATAAGGACTGTGTAATGACATTTTTGCCAAAGGTAGCTATGTGCCAACAACACGTAAGCACATGTAGAAACGTACATATGATTTTATGAAACAAATCACTTTATATGTTTATATGTGAAAGACATGAAAATCAACAAACCTCATAACAAAGTATAGCCAGTTTAAAAGACATTATGCCTAAATGAACAACTAGAAGACTCAAGAAAGGTGTCATGAACTGGCTTTTAAAAAAATTGTATACTGTTGTCTGAGGTCAACTTATGACATTCGCATTTTTTTTACATTCAAAAACATCAGAACTAATAAGTAATAGGCTATTTTTCGGTGGGCGAGCTGCACTGGAGACTTAGAAGTAAACATTTTTAGGCTTGTTTGAACTATTATTCATTAAAAGCTGGCTATTTCTGTATTGTAAACATAACATAAAAATGAAAGTATCGGAATAAAAGTTTATGCTGATTAAAATAGTAAATGACCTTTGCTTTAAATGAAGATTCAATGTTATTCCACTAGGTGTCGACCAATGACTGATAAAATGTATATGATGTATTTGAATGTATTTGATTCCCACTTCTAGAAAGCAAATAAAAGTTATTGGACGTATTTCACTTAGATGTTCTGAGGCAATTTTTGTACATTATGTATCTGTGCAAGGAGTCTGCAGAGCTGTCTGTGCATGTTGTGACCACCCATTCTTTCTTTTTTAGTGTCTTCTCAACTCCAGGAATAATAATAAATAATAATAATGCGTTCAATTTATATAGCGCTTTTCAAGGCACTCAAAGCGCTTTACATAGAAGGGGGGAATCTCCTCAACCACCACCAATGTGCAGCATCCACCTGGATGATGCGACGGCAGCCATATTGCGCCAGAACGCCCACCACACACCAGCTGATTGGTGGAGAGGAGACTGAGTGATGAAGCCAATCAGGATATGGGGATTATTAGGAGGCCATGATGGACAGGGGCCAATGGGCAAATTTGGCCAGGATGCCGGGGTTACACCCCTACTCTTTTTTCCGAAAGACATCCTGGGATTTTTAATGACCACAGAGAGTCAGGACCTCGGTTTAACGTCTCATCCGAAAGACGGTGCTCTTTTGACAGTATAGTGTCCCCATCACTATACTGGGGTGTTAGGACCCACACAGACCACAGGGTGAGCACCCCCTGCTGGCCTCACTAACACCTCTACCAGCAGCTACCTGGTTTTCCCAGTTGGTCTCCCATCCAGGTACTGACCAGGCTCAGCCCTGCTTAGCTTCAGTGGGAAACCAGTCTTGAGCTACAGGGTGATATGGCTGCTGGTTATCTACACAGGAACTCTACACCAGAGGGCGAGGTTTGAAATCCTGTCAGATAAGATCTCTCTGCAGGTGTGTCACTCTCAGCACCGTCTCTGTGAATGTCTCCAAACACTTACAAGCATAATTACCTATGAGTTCGTCCTTTTTATTCAGCAAGGATGCATTAAATTGATCAAACATGACAGTAAAGACATTTATAATCTTACAAAAGAGTTTCAAATTAATGTTGTAAACACACTCATCAAAGAATACTGAAAAAAACAATACAATACTAAATCCAGAAAAATCTTAAGCAGCACTTCAGCAAATCAGCATACGTTACATTTTAAAATGTATTAACATTTAAAACTGTTTTAAACAATTTGAATGTTTTACTGTGTTTTTAAGCAAATAAATGCTGCTTTGGTGAGCATAAGGGACTTAGAGTCTGTGACAAGTCTAAATTATTAGGTCTCATTATGTAATTCAGTCAAGAGATCTGTTCAAAAACTCAGGATGAAACTAGTCTTTGTTCATTAATATATGTAAAAATAATAATGATTTGTTAATTTAAATTAGTACATATTTTAATAGACAGATTTATAGTAAAACCTCAAGTAAATTACATGTTATTTTGTTTAGTTGTCTATTGTTTATTTTCAGAGTCATGGGAGAACTGTGAAAACAAAATCCATATTATCCAGAAACAAATTCATATTCATATATATATATATATATATATATATATATATATATATATATATATATATATATATATATATATATATATATATATATATATATATATATATATATGGTTTCTAATATTAAAATATGCAATCTTACAGACTGGGATGAAGTCTTAATGTACATTAACAAGGATTTGGGAAGATTATAATGAATTCTAACCATATGATGCAAAACACGTTATGCCCCTCTAGCACAGTATTCAATGATAATGATTACAAGATGAGAGAGAGAGTAAAAATGCATGTTAGATCCAGTGTTGAGTTGACATGACCTCTCTCTCTCTGCAGAAGATATTCATATCAGAGTTCATTCTGATGTCCTCAGCCCTAGAGTCAGCAGAGGGAACATCAGAAGGAAGGAGACAAAATCATGAAGAACATAAACTGTATGTTCAATAAAAATATATGTGCTTATTGAATAATCTTAACTGCATTTTTCTCAGTACCTATACAGCGAAAGGTCAGTGGAAAATGAATGGCAACATGGTCCCATGACACTGAATACTTTGAAATTATACTCTCTATCTTCAAAAATGTTAACTCTAACTTGTAAAACAGTATAGCAGACAATATATAGTTCATCTATTTGACTAATAACAACAAAAAAAGAAAACGATTACATATAAATGATAAAGCCTAAATATAAATAAAATATGGAAAAATACAAAGACATTAATTAACAGTAGTCTTATATGTACAGTTAACCCATTAAATGCATGAATCTTTCGACAATCATTATTATATATTGGGGTGTTTAGTGACCTGGATCTACTGTATATCTAACACGGATGGATCTCTCTACCTGTTGCAATAATATAAAATCTCCTGATATTATAGTTACAATTACAAAAGAATGAAATGAAGCATATTTTGTAATATTTTGGAGCTTGGAAGGGTTCAGTTTGAGCAGATGTTTTATCCCATCATCACTGTCCTAATCAGAGCTAATGATGAGTACGTTCACAATCTCAAAAATATCAAAACTATAATTTTCAACATCTTCATATTCATAATCAATATTTTGATTGCCGACAGCTTCAAGTGACGCACCTCGGCTTGTTACTGACCCTATACAATTTTTTACAACAACAAAAAAATTTTTTATGGGAAGTAGAGGTCGACCGATTCATCGGCAATCGGCACTGATAGCTGATTGGTGGAACATTCGGTTATCGTGAAAAATCAATACCGATAGTTTTTCCTTTTTGCGTCCATTGTGGTAGCAGCTGAAGGGTGCTGTCATTACACAGTAGCCTACGAGAGCTCTGAGAAGGGTCTGCTGGCATTATATAGAGCGAGAGCGGCCTCTAGAGGCCAAATAAAAAACTATCACTGTTTACATCATAGACCGTAAAAAAATATGGACGACTCGACATCATCCGTTTCCGCTTGGCAGATTTGAAGCTTTCAGGCGCCCTTGCACGGCGCGGACATCTTGGGACCGAGTCTGCGCAGTAGCGATTTCGGGACTGGAGTTGCGCAGTAGAGCTCAGGAAGTAGAGCAGGAAGTACAGTCGCGATATCAAAAGCCCGCCCACACTCTCGCAGATGCAGAACAATTAATAATGTTGGTGTGAAATAAATAGTTATGGAAATGTAGAAATTAAAGCTAAAGCTCTAATCTGCTCCCAAAATTTTTGAAAAAAGTCCGTTAGTGCCTCAGTGACAACTTCACTCAGAGAAGCCGTCAGTCTCAGCTGTCAATTATGACGTCACACCCCCCGTTTTTATAGCATCAAATAACTAACTCAAAGTAAACTTATTTTTAAAACGAACACCTGAAATGAAATCATCGTGATGATAACTGCCTTCAGTGACATAAACTAACTTTGGGGAAACATTTTTGAAGTGTAATTTTATTATTTAGTTTGCCTCGCGTCCATTAGAAAACACAGAGGGTTTTCTAATGGGACCTATACTGGGACCGGTCACCGGGGGGCGATCGAGGCGCGAAAGCTTCAGTAAATGAGAGGGAGCCTGCAGGCTTGGTTTACATTAACACGTGAGGCTGCGCGCTTCACTGAGCTGCACAGAGCGCGCTGACACATCTGACACGCGTTTAAAACACCAACAGAGAAACGGTATGAATACAGAACACTTCAGTACATGATGCCAAATCATTATAACGTTTTTTTTTTGTGACTAGAAACTTTAGCAGCGAAATAACAGCAGTATGTATGTACTTTACTTTGTCTTCGAGGCTGAGAGGATGCTAACATTAGCAGCAACATTTACCTCAAGCAGTTAAAGCGATGTAACAAGTGATGTAAGAAACCAGACTGTATGGCCATGCATCCGACAGAAATATAAACACATCAGAAACGCATTCGATTTCAATACATATTTTGTTATTTTGATAAGAAAACTGTCAAGTGTTCTAAAAAAGCAAACAGTTTGGATTTATATGAAATAACACTTAAAGAGCATATTGCAGGTTAGAGACTCCAGTGAGTCAGTGTATAGAAAAATAATGTAGGACCTAGAATTTCTTTAAAATATACTTGTAAATACGCTAATAAGGCTTTTTGAGTCGTTTTTGTGAGAAAATTTTACTTCCGCATCTAAAAATGCGCAAACCGGAAGTGACATAACGAGAGGGAGTGCCGTGACTTTCAACCATAGGAAAACAATGAATCGCAATGGCAGTTCGTACGCTGAGGAAATTATAAATGTTTATTAAAACTCATATGGCAGACCACAGCCATGCAATTATGACACACAATAAGGGACAGGCCAGGATTAGACAGAACAACGATCAGAAGAGAGGATTTGAGTTGTTGTGTGAGGAGAAACAGTGGAAAACAGAGCAGGTGAGAGAGTCGGCTCATAACATTATACGCTAACACTGTGCTCAGATTACAATACTTACAGATAATTATGTATCAGGCAATCGCAAAGCTGCTATTGGTCATCTAGGAGTATTGATACCAATAACAGAAACTAATAATAAGTTCAGACCATCTGGTTAAGTCACACTCGCCGTCCACATTAGACGTTAAAGCCGGGCGCGGGGCGTAACGTTACCCGGTGCTGTTTTTGCTGACATATGAGCTCGCAGACGATGTTTTTCCCTCGCGTGGACATTGTGGATGCTCGTATGGTTGTGGCTCGCAGCATGTGAGGAAAAACACGACGAGCCGAGCGTTTCTCGCACCTCCCTCTCTCACGATATTTTTTAAACATACAAAATCAAAAAAAATCGGGAGTCGGCTTGATTTTCAGCATGGCTCTCACCTATTGCCAAATCATGCACAACAATGTCACAGGCTAGATGTATGAGTATTATTATGCTATAGCTCAGTTGCTGCAACCATTACAGTGCCTTTTTACACACACACACACACACCATGACACACACACACACATACATACGCACATTTGCACACAAGTAATGTTTTCTATCTAAAGCTAGCAGCAACATTGAGTCTCTGGTTTGAGTCTTCAGTCTCTGTTTAACGCGAATGCTCGTGTATGTGTGTGTGTGTATGTGTGTGTGTTCGCCCGGATCGCCTCAGTTACGGTGC
Source organism: Pseudorasbora parva (assembly GCF_024679245.1). Classification (NCBI taxonomy): domain Eukaryota; kingdom Metazoa; phylum Chordata; class Actinopteri; order Cypriniformes; family Gobionidae; genus Pseudorasbora; species Pseudorasbora parva. The sequence goes on along the minus strand of NC_090177.1, from coordinate 8,184,283 downwards.
TCAGTTCACGCGGTTTCTCCGAGCTGATCGTATGACAGATCCGTGACCGACCGTCACACCACCCGCCGCGGCTGAGCCACAGACAGTATAACGTGTTATTGTGATCCTTTATTCACTCATTCTGTGTTATGGGTTTATTTTGTGCCGATTCACTGTCGATAGTGTGGGGATGTATGACATTTTGAGTATGTATTTGAGTGAACGATGTATATACGCTTGAATAAAATATTATCAGCACATAATTCCTGACTTTTTTTTAAAAGTGTGAGACTATGCATGTGTGTTTATGTAGCCTACATACTTTGTATTAATCAATGTTGAAATTGATTAATGTAAAAACAATAGCCAAGAAGCATTGCGTGTGAGTATTTAATCATTTAATATTATCCTTTAACTACATGAGTATTGCAATGTTAAACTTCATCATATCGCTGATAATCCGCGGTGTAAAGTGAACACACACACACACACACACCACCGCGTGTGTCAAAGCAGATGCAGAAGTGAAGTACCGTCTCTTCACCTGCACAAAACGCCACAATGCAGCTTTTCTAATTTTTTTTTTTAGGAAACCTGTGGACTCAATGTCCTGACAGGCTGGACACTATCATTTTCCATTACAATGATAAATTTAAATAGAAAAACTACCGAAAATACACTGATTACTACAGAATACCAACCTATTCTGCACTGAGCCAATGCAGAGCTTGGCAGACGACTCCCTCTCGTGACGTAATATGACGCGATGTTGAAAAAAACTGCGGTTTTACAAACAGCCAACGAAACGGCCACTTTATCTGCTAAATTTGTGCTCTTATGTCTTTTAAAAACATTTTAAATCCTGCATTACCTTTTCATATGGCATTTTCATACAAGGTTATATGTTTATCTAAAAAAATTTTTTACCTGCAATATGCTCTTTAATATAATACAGTAATCCATTCTAATCCATTATATCCAATATTCCATTTGTAACATTAAGTAAGGTTAATAAATGCTGTAGAAGTATTATTCATTGTTAGTTTTATTTGTTAACCTTTTTTATGCACTATGAACTAACATGAATGATTAAGATACAACCGTATTGATCAACTATTATTACACGGTGTAAAATGTATATTGCATATCATTCATGTAAGCTAGCTAAATAAGCTAATAAATCCTTGTTAACAAATGGGACGTGCAGTCTGTTACCTGACATTTACTTACATGTTTCTAGGTTATAGCTAAAGAAACATTTATTTGTAATATTTTAATGTTTTAGTTATTTTCTGTAGATTTTTTTCTGTTAGAACTTGTCATTTTAATATATTCATATTTACATATGCAATTTGCAAAAAGACGGGGTATGCTTTTAAGGGTTAAAAGTAGTATTTTAGGTATATCTCTGCAATGTCAATTTAGAGTATTTACACATCAGCTTGGATACTTACATGGTAAAAAAACAACAACAGCTAATTTCAAGATGCTGACGTCATGTCAGGTCATCACGTGGGTCACCCGCTTAGTAAGATGATCAAAGCACAAGCTGTTCGGTTTGACATTCGATGGGTTGGTTGGTCTCTGATGCTTGATATTGGTGAAGGGAAAAACTTACCTTAGAAAAAAAGGTTTTGCCAATATCTTACAACTGGAGAAATGTAGCCTCAAATTTCCCACGATTGAAGAGGCCACTGATATACATGCAAAGCAAATATCACAGATCAGACTTGATGCGCACACAAGTTATTTAAGGTGTTTCAATACCCCTGTACCAACTGTACCTGGTTTATGCTAGTTGAGAGTTGCTGTTTTTTATACAATTTGTTTTATAGTACAGGACCTTTATGCAGAGTGGATCATTGCAAAGGCTTTATAGGCTATATAGGAAGACGGTGCACTCTGATTACTTCTGCCCAATATGGTGAATAAGCCTCGCCTTCTAAACGAAAGAGCCAATCATTAATTAGTAAAGTCATCGCATCACTGCAGCTGCTGTTAGAAGTAGGGATGTCAATTTTCACAAATTCCCATGATCGATCGTCGTTTAAATTAACGATCAATTAATCGATTAATGGTTAACCATAAATAATACTGAAATATGCGTCTAGCAGTGGCTTATAGCCGACAGCATGACAGTAGGCCTATGTGCAATGCTGCTCAAAACGCCATGTTCTTCACCAAATGAATGAGAAGGATTTTTTAATCTAAACAAAGGGCTATGGGATTGTAAAATTAGTCGATGTTATTTAAAATTTAATTAAATGACTTATTTAATAACCAAATATAACATGTAATACAACACGAACGCCGCCTCAGATCTGTTATTCAGAATGTGTGGACGCACCTCCAAGAGCAACGTGCTGAAACGTCACCTAAACCCAATTAATTCAAAACGATTTATTAAAATATTGTTTTCATTAATGTTATGTAATGTGACAGTCCCAATCATAGTTATTATTAGTCGTGCGTTGTTTGAACTGTGTGAGCTGAAGCGGATGCGCTGAATCAACACCGGTAAGTTACACTGAAGCTCTTTGTTAGCGCATTATTTAACTCAACAAAAAGCTTCCTATATGAGATTAATCAGATTTATATAAAGTTAACAAAATATTACAAATTATATATCTTCACAAAATGATGCGAATGCACAAGTGAACTTGAATTGAGTGTCTGATATTCAAATTCAGAATGGGAGATGCGTGGTATTCTTCCTGGAACAACGCTCTGAACACGGCACCTAAACCCAATTAATTTACAAACATTTATTAAAATAGTGTTCTCATTTCTGTTATATAATATGATCGTCCCAATCATCGTTATTATTCATTGCTCTGTATGCGCTAAAGCCGAAGCACTGAATGAAAACCAGTAGCCATCACTGACTGAAGCCATTTGTTAGTGCGTTTTATTTCACTAAAAGAAATGCATCCTTTATGATTGATCACATACATAACGTTACAAAATAAATGCAATATTACAAATTACTTCAGCACAATCTGATGCGAATGCAGAAGTGAACTTGAACTAGTTACATGCGCGAGTCAGAATGCGTGACTCGTGTTGTGCATGCGCTCTTCCTGGATCAACGCAATGAAAAACACGGCAAATAAACCCAAATACTTAACAATCACAATGTTTTATTACAATAGTGTTCTCATTAATGTTGTGTAACAGTTCTGTGCATTGCTGTTGGAGCTGAAGCTGATCACCGCCAGGCTTTTACTACCGCTCGCCTCTAACGTTAATTATTAACCAAATGCATCCTTATGAGATAAATCAGCTATACAGTCCCTGACAAAAGTCTTGTCGCTTATCTATTTTCTAGAAATACCTGATATTAACCTGACTTTTAATTAGGGGCCAAGCACCGAAGGTGCGGAGGCACCTATTGAAATCGTTAGTGTTCTTATTATTCTTCTTCTTCTTCTTCTTCTTTTTCCGCTCTGGAAGTCTATGGCAGCCCATAGAACCGTTTGGTAAAAAGTTGTGAAATTTGGCACACTCATAGAGGCCAGTATGAGCTGTCATTATAGCAAATTTGGTGCCTCTAACTCAATCCCTCTAGCGCCACCACCTGTCCAAAGTTTCACTCATGTTTATGGTTATAACTTTTGACCTCTAAGGGCTAGAAACAAAATTCTTTTTCCCTCTGATTCCTTGGCTCAGGCCGATTCGATTGCACCCTATGATGTCATTTTCCGGTATGCAAATTTTCCCGCCATTTTGAATTTTCTGAAAAACCTACTTTTTCGAACTCCTCCTAAGCCGTTGCTCCGATTTTCACCAAAATTGAAACAGATCATCTTCCGACCATGCCGACAAAAAATCTTGCAAATCGTGTTGATTCGCCAAATCGTTTTCGATAGACGCGCAAAAATATTTTACGTAACGTTTGCGAAAACACACTTAAGGCAATATCTCCGCAACGCTTTATCGTATTCAAACCAAACTTGGTACATGTCATCACAAGCATGACCTGAGGCAGCATGCAGTGTTTCGGCGCAGCGCCACCTACTGGTCTGGAGATACGAAAAATGCCTATTTTTGATTATAACTTCTGAACCGTTTATCCAAAAATCAATAAATTGGTCTCATTAGATTCAGGGCGTCATGCCGAGTCGAGTGATATTCGATTTTACCATGTCGGCCATTTTGGATGTCACCATTTTGAATTATGTGCTAAAATGCTGTATTTTATGAACGCATGAACGGATTGTTATGAAACTTGGTATGGGTCATCACCACAATGCCCTGAAGTAGCCTGAGAAGTTTCGAAATAGCGCCACCTAGTGGAGAATTTTTTTCCCAAACGCTTATAACTTTAAGTGTGGTTGACATATTTTGATGAGAGTATGTTTTTTGGTCTCCTGAATCCTTGCCGAGTCCAACGATACCAGACTTGCCAGGTTTCCGCATATGGTTTGCGCAGCGTTGTAATTTAGCGCTTAAAAAACATTTGCTGATATCTTGGAAACCACTAGTCCGATCAAGACGAAACCAGCGTCAGAAGTTCGGAAACATAGGTCGATAGCTATACGCTAATGCCCAAATGGCAAAATATTGATAGTAAGGGGTAGTAAAATCCAATCAAAGTCAGGTGTCAGTCATTTTTTACGTGTTTTTTCATATAAATGTCTATAACTCCAAAACAAAATGAGATATTTTCACCAAACTCGACACACATATGCATGGGCTCACTATGAGGACACATAAAAAAATTGGTGGGATTGTGCCTCTTGGTGGCGGTTTAATAAAACAAAACATGAAATTCCCATTGACTTCAATGCAGTATTATGGTTTAAAATGCTAATGCTATAATTTACGAATGCATTAGCGTATCATCACAAAACTCGGTATGTGTCTTCCGCTCTATGTCCTGAAGGTACTCAAAAAGTTTTGGGGCAGTGCCACCTTGTGGTCAAAAGTTGTAAGTAAATGTACAGAACTGCAAATAACTTTTGATTAAATTAACCCATTGTAATGAAACTGGTCATAATACATTCAATGGCTCATGCTGAGAACATGGATACCAATTTTGCCATATTTTGCAAACCTATCTGTCATCCGTCTTGTTATTTGTTAAAAACCTACTTTTTCAAACTCATCCTAGACCGTTTTTCCGATTTTCACCCAAAATTGAACCGTATCGTCTTCAGACCATGCCGACAAATAGTTATGGATGTTGATAGACAAAACAGTTGTCATATACCACTGCAACAGAGTTGAGCTATGATGCAAAAATGACTCTTGAGGCTGTATCTCTGCAATGCTTTGACATGTTGACACCAAACTTTGCATGTGTCATTGACATCTCAGTCTAACTACGCCACATTAGTTTCGCAACAGTGGTCGTAACACCTATTGGTCGAAAGTGATAAACCATTAAATCATTATTATTGACTGTATTTAAAATTGTACAGCTATTTTGCCTAAAATCAACTTAAGAAGTCTTTAAAAGCTCATTGTTGCAGTTGATTTGAGACTTCCAGCCATGCTGGCATGTCTTGTCTTCTTTGCGCTTGATGACTATTTCAAATTGTACTGCTATTTTGCCTAAAATCAAGTTAATAAGTCTTTAATGGCTCATTGTTGCAGTTGGTTTGACACTTCCAGCCATGCTGGCATGTCTTGTTGTCTCTTTTTTTGCTTAAAAATTGTCTACAAATGTCTTTATTATTTTTGCAGTTGGTCTGCTGCTGGCTTCCTTGTTTGCTTTTCTTGCGCTTGGCCCCGATAATGGCTGCTTGCAGCTATATTTAATTAATTGGTGTTAGAAATAGCTCATATGAAAAGCTAAAACCCTCCCAAATGATGTTTAATGCACTGAAATAAATAATTTTCATAGAAAAAAATATTTATCATTTAATCAAGACAGAAAGGTCAAATTTTGGCAAGACAAAAGTTTTGTCGCCTATACAGAAATTGAACAAATTTACTGCAAATACAAAAATATGTCAGCAAATTAAGTTGTGGTGCTGTGAGATCCAAATGTAATATCTTGTATGACTTCCATGAGCTTGAAGGACTGTATCCATGCGGTTTGGCAAGGATTCATACAATTTATTGATGAAGTCATCAGGAATAGCTAAGAAAGCAGTCTTGCATGCCTCCCAGAGTTCATCAATATTCTTTGGTTTCATCTTCCATGCGTCCTCTTTCATCCTACCCCACATATGCTCAATGATGTTCATGTCTGGTGACTGGGCTGGCCTATCCTGGAGCATCTTGATCTTCTTCGCCTTGAGGAACTTTGATGTGGAGATGGAAGTATGCAATGGAGCACCGTCCTGCTGCAGAATTTGGCCTCTTTTATGGTTGGGAATATAAGAGGTAGCTAAGATTTCTTGGTATTTTAGACTATTGATGTTGCCTTCCACCCTGCAGATCTCTCGCAAACCCCCATACTGGATGTAACCCCAGACCATGATTTTTCCGCCACCAAACTTCACTGTTTTCTGGGTGAATCTCGGATCCATTCGGGCACCAGTAGGTCTCCTGCAATATTTGTGGCGTCTGTGGTGTAATTCAACAGAAGAATCATCTGAAAAATCCACCTTCTGCCACTTTTCCTGCGTCCATCCTTTTAGCAGGCTGTGGGCCTTGGCAAATGCCACACGGTTTTTCAATTGTCTTTTGTTTAGTGCTGGCTTCTGGGCACTGATTCGACCATGGAGGCCATTTCGAGACAGAATCCAACAAACTGTTCTGGTTGACACAGGGACTTCAGGTGACCAGGTCTCGTGGAGCTCTGCTGCAGTGGAAAATGGGCTGGCCTTGAATTTTCGAGCCAACAAACGGTCCTCTCGAGCAGTTGTCTTGCGGGGTCTGCCTGACCTGGGCATGTCAAAAACATCTCCAGTCTCTTCAAATCTTTTTTTATCCCCTGTACTTGACGCTGAGACACATTGAAGGTGTCTGCCACATCAGCAGTGGATCTGGTCTTCAGCCTCTTGATAATCAAAACTTTAGTCTCAGGGTGAATCTTAGGCATGTTTGCAGAGGTCTAGTTGCAGTTGATGTGAAGGTCTAGAATACTGGGGTTCTTTTTATACACACTTGAGACCTAATTGATCCATTATTAGTCACAGGTGAAGCTCATATGACAAGGTGACAACACTTATGTCTTTGCAAAAATTGACTTACTGGGCTTTACCAAGCTGTGAATATTAGAATACTTTTTGTAGTTTAGTTTTTCACTGAAACATTATCACAAAAGCTGGAGGAATTAAAATGAGCCATTTCTTTAAAAAAAATCTTGATTAGAAATATATTTCAGCGGCACTTTTGGTCAATTTGTACACAAGCGACAAGACTTTTGTCAGGGACTGTATACAACTACAGGAGACAAACTTGTGTGAAAGTAAATTAATTAAAAATTGAAATGTTTTATATTCGTTAAACGTCTACTGTCTTTAAGTATAGATCAGTTACTGCGGTGTTGAACAGAAAGCTTTGAATATCGTTCTTTTAAATTTTGAATATTCTTTGAGCTTCTTTGAGCAGTTTCGTTATGCTATATTTAGTTCAGTATATGCCACATTCTCTGAAGTATAGACATAATCTCATTTCAGCTGTGTATTGTGTATCAGAGTCCTTGTTAATTGTTTCATTATATGTATTTATCCAGACTCTCAATAGCTTCCTTTTGAGAGTATTTTCTCCATTCATCTGGAATCTTGCCGTGCCCCTGGTAGGTTTTTCCGTAGTGCTTTTCCAGATCTTTCTGGAATCTGCACACAAACCACTTCCAGTATGGCAGCTCAGAGAGATCCGGGGTGATACTCCATGCATCATATTTGGGACCTCCTTTTCTGTATTCCTTCCAGAGGACTGTATCATCTGAGCTATTTGGATAGAAAGATCGATCACTGGCTACTGCTGATGTGCAGATGTTAATAGATAGGTTATTTGTTCCTCTGTAAAACCACCCATTAAGTCCATTATTACGATGGAAAGGAACACTGTGATCTCCATGATGGTCTTCTATTGTGTTGGTGCAGATGGCTGCACAGAAAGGACACTGAACCCAACAGCACTGACAGAAGTGATCGATCAGAAGCTCATCTGGTCTGTCTGTGTGTTCCAGCTTCACTGGAAAAGTTTCTGTGCTGAATTTACTGAGTATGTCAGACATTATAGAAGGAAGTTCATTCATTATCACATCTTCTAGGAAGCTGACTTCAACATCATCATGATTAACTCCAGTGAAGTCATTCAGAGAGAATACCAGCACATCAGAGAGCTGTTGTGTGAAATGACACAACCATAAATCAGCACCTGTATTAAAACGCTCTGTGGATTCATGTGCTGCGTGTGTGATCTTCTGCTCCAGCAGTTTAATGCTGTTTTCCATCTTGTGCCGAACTCTGTCTTCAAATCTTTCAGTAATGTACTTATTGACTTCTGCTCTGATGAAATTCTTGAAGTGTTCTTTGGGATTGTTAATGTAGGTCATGTATGCTTTGAAATCCTGTTTTACTGCCATTGTCCTCAGAATGTGTTTCTCCAGGTTTGATCGGTTCCCATTTAATGATTCACAGTTTGTCATCATTTCATCTGCTAAATCTCTGGCAGTTTTTTTGTAAACATTCTGCTGAATGGGCTCTTTCAGTTTATTACAAATAAATTCACCAAAAATAGCAGCTGATGTTGTTCCTTGACAGTATTTCCGGAAAATCCTGTAGTACTCTTCACTTTTCCTCTCAAAATAGAGAACAGGATCATTGGCTTCCCTGAACATGTTGTATTGATCAGTGAATGTTTTGTTTGTTCTGTGAAATATGCAAAGTACCAAACCTATGAAGAATTCACCCTTGAACAAGTATTTCACTTTTGGTTCTTCCTGATGCTCATTTAATCTTGTCCTTATGTAATTTAGGAGTTGTTGAATGCAGCTGAAGTTGTAGCCCATCTTTGCAATGTTAAATGACTGAATCAGTTCTTCTGTGTGTTCAGTGATGTCTGTGATTAAGGATCTTATTTGGACTTCATCTTTCTCAGATAAAACATGACCAATCCTCTCTTTAGCTCCTTTGTACATATTTTGAAAATAATTAGTAAATCCTTTAGATTTCTTCAAATGTACATATTCTGAATAGCTTGGCAAAGAGATCATATCTTTGTGCTGACTGCTTTTATGTGCACGGGATAAAGGAATTCTTCCATTGCTCTTACTGAGGAGCATTTCTACATCTCTTAATATGTCAATATCTTTGACTAAAGGAGAGTCTTTGATGATCTCAGCTGTCTGTTGTTTCCAAAATAAATCAAACTGTGTTTTCATGACATTTTCATCATTTGCTTGATCTTTAAATTTTAAGGCAAATTCTTTGCTCTTTTCAAAGAGTGTGTTTTCATGATGTGTCCTCTGAGCATCCATCTTTTTCTTCAGGTGACGCCGCTGAAGAACCCCATTTAGTTTCCTCTTACTTTCCCTCACAATGTTTTCTTGAAGCTGTTTGATTTTTATCTCAAATGAAGTTTTCCACTGATTTAGTACAGATGCGTCTCTGTCTTTCTCAAAGAAATTAGACATTGTCTTTTTCACTTCTTCAGTTTTTGGATTCAGTTCTCTTTCAAGATGAAATTCTTCAATGTCATGAATTGCTTCATTTTCTATTTTATTGTGTAGTCTGTTTTCAATCTCCAGCATTGCATTGCGAAGGCTCCAGGTCCACTTGCTGTATTCGGTCTCTAGTTTTTTGTATGTTGCAATTTCCAGGGAATTTTTGAAGCTGAACACAAATTGTTCATTCAGCAAAGCCTCCCAGAGATCTTGAATGCGGTCTCTTAGGTGTGTCAGCATTATGCCATCTGATTTTGAAGCATGTGTTAGAATACTTTGCTTCAGTTCTTGAATGTTCTCGCAGTAGTTTGGGTTTGGTGGTGCCATGGGTGGGCTGCCCTCCCAGAGCTGAGCAAAATACTTCACATCATTCTGTACATCAAACGCAATCACGTCACTGAATCTTTCTGCATCACAGACTTCCTCTTTAGCAGCGATTTTGGTCATTTCATCCAGTTTCTCCTGCAGTCGTCTCCTTCCCTCCATGTTTTTCTCTCCAGCTGTGATATCTGAGACATTCTGATGCACAAACATACAACTGGGACTCAATCTGATGTTCTTCATCCTCATGAAGGCCTGAACAACAATCTGAAGAATGTCCTGCATCTCAGATGGGTTTTCTCCAAAGATGTTGATTAGGGTCATATTTCCAAGACCAACAACAAATGTGGCCATTTCATTGTCACGATGTGTTGTTGAGCTTCCAGCCAGTTCTGGTGCACGAAGTCCTTCAGTATCAACAACCAGAATATAGTCGAACTTCAGCTCTGTTTTCATCTCCTCTGACACTTTGACCAGCTGCATGAAAGCTCCTCTGGTGCATCTGCCAGCACTGACGGCAAACTGCAGTCCAAACATGGCATTCAACATGGTGGATTTCCCAGAGCTCTGAATGCCTAGAATTGACAACACAAAGACTTTCCGGTCTCCCAGTTTCTTAACAAGTTCACCTAGAACAGCAGTGACCCAGGTGAGAGGAACATGAGCAGCATCTCCATCCATCAGCTCCATTGGAAATCCAGAGATCATCATCTCTGCTGCAAGACTTGAGAGAGAACAGAAGTCAAACTGCAGGCCTTCCTTGTTCGTCACAGATGACCACGATTCATAGATCTGACCAAACTCTCTCAGGATGTGCTCTAAGCCAAAGCTTGTCCTATTGATTTGCTCTGATATGTTTTCCAGGTTTGTTTGTTCAGTCTGCAGTTTATCTAGTTTGTTAGGATTTGTTCTCAGTGCTGAGACTTCATGCCATTTCTTGTCATATTCCTTATGAAGATCACAGAGCTTCTCTGAAGTGAACTCATCTAGCAGGTTCATCATCCATCTGAGAAAATATTTTTTTTCATTGTCACTCTGTGATTTCATTGTTTCAATAAATGTCATCATAAAATCTTTTAATCCTTGTTCCACCTGCTTTACTCTTATGTCTCTCATGTTCTTCAGTTTGGTACTTTTATCTTGCTCTAGATTTTCTCCTTCTAGATGATGCAGGTCTTTGTTCTTTTTACACCAGTCATGCCACAGTTTCCCCTGACAGGGCAGGTTTGCTTCCTTTGCTGTTGTTGGATCCTTTCCTCTCAGTAATCCCATGATCTGAACTGCTGCCTCTTTCCCTTTTCGGCATTCTGGATCCTCCTCATCTACTCTGATTCCTGTGTGTTTGGCCACATCTTCAAGTTTGAAGGTCAATTTCTGTTTGCTCAAACTCACTCTGATCGTCTCCATTATCTGATCAGATAAATCCGACTGGTTTTTGTCCAAAAGACTGAATATGAATTTTCCATTCCCCAGTTCAGTTTCATCACAGTGATTGTCAGTGAGCAGACAAATGAGAGGTTGAGGAGACTTGAAAAGTGATCTCACCAAACCCTGGTAGTGGTTCTTCTGTCCAAAATCAGGTAAGAAGAGGACATTCACAGAAGACATACTGGTCAGAAACTCATATTGTTTCTCATTGGCAGCTGCATCACCATGAAGATTACAGAAAGCAACACAGTCATTAAACGCGTCAGTCTTTTTCCCAGAAGGGCAGTACCAGGCGATCTCCACCACTCCATCCATCAGGATTCTGGTTTTGCTGCTTCCTGAGCAGTTCCTGTGGAAGAATGTGTTGTGTTTCTCATTGATGAGGCCGTTCATCAGCTGAGACTTGGATGAAGACACTGAGCCAAACCTGAAGAAAGCCACCATTGGAGTCTCAGCCTTGTAGACTGGTTGAGTTTGACTAATGATCTCATTGTTTGTATTTGTCTTCTTCCAGCTCTTGTTGATTTGTCTAAATGTCCAGAGAGGAAACTCAATCTCTTGAGTGAATGGATCAGGAACAAGCAGAGGCAGTGAATACTGACACTGTGAGAGTTTAGTCACTATCAGCTGTTTTAGGAAACCATCAGCACAATGAAACACGGCCATCTGAACATCCATTGGGTGAATATCATAGTGATTTTCTTCAGGGTTGTACTTTGCACCCTCTTCCTCACATTCTTTCTTTTTAGTAGGTGTTTCTTGGTGGTCTTTTTTTCTATGTTTTATGACTGTTTTTCTTGCTCTGTAGTCCATATTCATCAACTTTTGTAGGAATGAGTTTACCAGTTCATTCTCTTCCTGTGGTTCCTGAGGCTGAAATGAAGACTTGGTGATTTCAAGAATATCTGTTGTTCTCATTTTTTCATCTTGAAACCTTTGTGTCAGATCTAGTCTATGGTAGAGTTTCATTAACTTTTCGTCGTTTTTTTGTCCAAGTTTTGGATTTTGGCAAGTTTCATCTCTCTGTTAATAAATACATGAACACAGTAAGATGTAAAAACTCAGCTCTTAATGGTGGTTTCAAATATATACACTTAAAAGAACTAAACTAAGTATGTTTAAATTAACCTAAAAGGAAACATCAGCAATTGACTCAACTGTTTGTCGTATGGACTTACAGTACCTATGAGGTGGTGTTTCTAAATGTTGTGTGTTAGTGGGACCTTTTACAAATTAGCATTTGATGTGCTCACATATGCATGGTATATCAGCCCAATACTGAAAATGAGTGCTCAAATGAACTTTGTGTGAAAACACCCTTAAATATTAAAGGAAGTGTATGTAAGATTGTGTCTAAAACTGGTACTGCAGATGTATCCCCTCTCCCCCTAACTCGAGGTTGCCCAATAGACTGCAGGAACGTTTGTAGATCTGCACTGTGGTAACTAGAGCAGAACTGGCAACCAGGATGCCGAAACACAACTGACTTTGTGATTGGTCGATAGGTGGAGGGCGGAGCTTCAGGCCAAAACACAACATGACAACATCAGTTGAGGGCTGCAACAACAACTTTTAAATGACAATATCCTTGCCGGACTACTGTTGTCAGTGATATAAGTATTTGAAATTAACATGATTTCTTAATGTCTAGTGACATATCAGGGCCATTTTATGATTAATTGAAATACATTTCTTACATACAGTTCCTTTAAGCCTCCCAATAACCTTGACACTTATGTTTTAATTGATTACTTGCCTTTTGAGAAGAGGTGTTTTGTGTGCAGTATCTTTTCATGTTTTCTGTTTCTTTTCTTCTGTCTTCTTCATAGTCCACTGGTTTTAGTCTCATTAGTTCATCTTGCTTTTGTTGTTCTATTAACTTCATTTTCTCTTCATAGATGTTACATAGTTGTTCTTTCTGAGATTTCTCATTCTGGATTCCTTTTGTCAGTATCTCATGCTGTTTGATCCAATCTTGTTTTTCGTCCTCCATCTTCCTTCTCTCATCATGCATCTGTTTTAGCATTTCCTCCTGACGTTTCTGCATTTGCTCCTCTTTTTCAGTAAAGTCATCCTCTCTTCTTCTCCTTTTTGTGTCATGATTTTGTCTTTCTTTCTCCATTATCATCTTCATCTCTTCTATTTCTGATTCATGCTTGGCCTGAAGAAATTCTTTCTCTCTTTCTAATCTATCTGTCTCTCGATCTTTCTCTTCTTTAAGTCTTTTAAATAATTCATCAAAAAACTTGTGTTCTTTCTCCTTTATTTTCTTAAATTCTTGTTCTTGTCTCAGTGTTTGTTCCTTTATCTTTGTCTCCCAGGTCTCTTGTTCCAATTTCATTTTAGATTTGTATTGTTCTTCAATCTCTCGAAGTTCTTCTTCTCTTCTCAGTCTTTGCTCTTTTATTCTTTTCTCCCAGTTCTCGTGTTCTGTTTTAAGTTTTGTTTTGTATTGTTCTTCTATCTCTCTGAGTTCTTCTTCTCTTCTCAGTGTTTGTTTTTTTATCCTTTTCTCCCAGTTCTCCTCTTCTGTTTTTAGTTTAGTTTTGTATTGTTCTTCTATCTCTCTGAGTTCTTCTTCTCTTTTCAGTGTTTGTTTTTTTATCCGTTTCTCCCAGTTCTCCTCTTCTGTTTTTAGTTTAGTTTTGTATTGTTCTTCTATCTCTCTGAGTTCTTCTTCTCTTTTCAGTGTTTGTTTTTTTATCCGTTTCTCCCAGTTCTCCTCTTCTGTTTTTAGTTTAGTTTTGTATTGTTCTTCTATCTCTCTGAGTTCTTCTTCTCTTTTCAGTGTTTGTTTTTTTATCCGTTTCTCCCAGTTCTCCTCTTCTGTTTTTAGTTTAGTTTTGTATTGTTCTTCTATCTCTCGAAGTTCTTCTTCTCTAATCAATCTATGTTCTTGTATCTTTTTCTCAAAGTTCTTTTGTTCTGTTTTGTATTGTTCTTCAATCTCTTGAAGTTCTTGTTCCCTTTTCAGTCTTTGCTCTTTTATCTTTCTCTCCCAGTTATCTTGTTCTGTTTTCATTTTAGATTTGTATTGTTCTTCAATCTCTAGAAGTTCTTGTTCTCTTTTCAGTCTTTGTTCTTTTATCTTTGTCTTCCAGTTCTTTTGTTCTGTTTTGTATTGTTCTTCAATCTCTTTAAGTTCTTCTTCTCTTTTCAGTCTTTGCTCTTCTTTCTTTGTCTCCCAGTTATTTTGTTCGGTTTTGTATTGTTCTTCAATTTCTCGTAGTTCTTCTTCTCTTTTCAGTCTTTGTTTTTGTATCTTTCTCTCCCAGTTCTTTTGTTCTGTTTTGTATTGTTCTTCATCCTCTAGAAGTTCTTGTTCTCTTTTCAGTCTTAGTTCTTGTATCTTAATATCCCAGTTATCTTTTTCTGTTTTTATTTTAGATTTGTATTGTTCTTCAATCTCTCGTAGTTCTTCTTCTCCTTTCAGTGTTTGTTCTCGTATCTTTCTCTCCCAGTTATCTTGTTCTGTTTTCATTTTAGATTTGTATTGTTCTTCAATTTCTCGTAGTTCTTCTTCTCTTTTCAGTCTTTGTTTTTGTATCTTTCTCTCCCAGTTCCTTTGTTCTGTTTTGTATTGTTCTTCAATCTCTCGAAGTTTTTCTTCTCTTCTCAGTCTTTGCTCTTGTATCTTCCTCTCCCAGTTATCTTTTTCTGTTTTGTATCGTTCTTCAATCTCTCGTAATTCGTCTTCCCTTTTCAGTCTTTGCTCTTGTTTCTTTGTCTCCCAGTTTTTTTGTTCTGTTTTGCATTGTTCTTCAATCTCTAGATGCTCTTCTTCTCTTCTCAGTCTTTGTTCTTGTATCTTTGTCTCCCAATTATTTTGTTCTGTTTTGTATTGTTCTTCTCTTCTCAGTCTTTGTTCTTGTTTCTTTGTTTCCCAATTCTTTTGTTCTGTTTTGTGTTGTTCTTCAACCTCTAGAGGTTCTTCTTCTCTTCTCACTCTTTGTTCTTGTATCTTTGTTTCCGAGTTATCTTGTTCTGTTTTGTATTGTTCTTCAATCTCTTGAAGTTCTTCTTCTCTTTTCAGTCTTTGTTCTTGTATCTTTGTCTCCCAATTATTTTGTTCTGTTTTGTATTGTTCTTCTCTTTTCAGTCTTTGTTCTTGCATCTTTTTCTCCCAGTTATCTTGTTCTGTTTTGTATTGTTCTTCAATCTCTCGAAACTCTTGTTCTATTTTCAGTCCTTGTTCTTGTATCTTTATCTTCCAACAATTTTGTTCTGTTTTGTATTGTTCTTCAATCTCTTGAAGTTCTTGTTCTCTTTTCAGTATTTGTTCTTGTAACTTTCTCTCCAAGTTATCTTGTTCTGTTTTCATTTTAGATTTGTATTGTTCTTCAATCTCTCGAAGTTCTTCTTCTCTTCTCAGTCTTTGTTCTTGTATCTTTGTCTCCCAGTTATCATGTTCTGTTTTGTATTGTTCTCCAATCTCTAGAAGTTCTTCTTCTCTTTTCGGTCTTTTTTCTTGTATCTTTGTCTCCCAGTTGTCTTTTTCTGTTTTGTGTTGTTCTCCAATCTCTTGAAGTTCTTGTTCTCTTCTCAGTCTTTGTTCTTGTATCTTTGTCTCCCAGTTCTCTTGTTCTGTTTTGTATTGTTCTTTAATCTCTCGTAGTTCTTCTTTTCTTTTCAGTCTTTGCTGGTGTATCTTTGTTTCCCAGTTCTCTTCTTCTGTTTTGCTTTGTTCTTCAATCTCTCGAAGTTCTTCTTCTCTTTTCAGTCTTTGATCTTTTATATTTGTCTTCCAGTTCTTTTGTTCTGTTTTGTATTGTTCTCCAATCTCTTGAAGTTCTTGTTCTCTTCTCGGTCTTTGTACTTGTATCTTTGTTTCCCAGTTCTCTTCTTCTGTTTTGTTTTGTTCTTCAATCTCTCGAAGTTCTTCTTCTCTTCTCAGTCTTTGTTCTTTTATCTTTGTCTCCCAGTTATCTTCGTCTGTTTTATTTTGTTCTTCAATCTCTTGAAACTCTTCTTCTCTTCTCAGTCTTTGCTCTTGTATCTTTGTCTCCCAGTTATTTTTTCCTGTTTTGTTTTGTTCTTCAATTTCTCGAAGTTCTTTTTCTCTTCTCAGTCTTTGTTCTTGTATCTTTGTCTCCCAATTCTTTTGTTCTGTTTTGTATTGTTCTTGAATCTCTCGAAGTTCTTCTTCTCTTCTCACTCTCTGTTCTTGTATCTTTGTTTCTGAGTTATCCTGTTCTGTTTTGTATTGTTCTTCGATCTCTAGAAGTTGTTCTTCTCTTCTCAGTCTTTGTTCTTTTATCTTTGTCTCCCAATTATTTTGTTCTGTTTTGTATTGTTCTTCGATCTCTAGAAGTTGATCTTCTCTTTTCAGTCTTTGTTCTTGTGTCTTTATCTCCCAGTTATCTTGTTCTGTTTTGTATTGTTCTTCAATCTCTCGAAACTCTTGTTCTATTTCCAGTCCTTGTTCTTCTATCTTTGTCTTCCAATTATTTTGTTCTGTTTTGTATTGTTCTTCAATCTCTAGAAGTTCTTGTTCTCTTTTCAGTCTTAGTTCTTGTTTCTTTGTCTCCGAGTTATCATGTTCTGTTTTGTGTTGTTCTTCAATCTCTCGAAACTCTTGTTCTCTTCTCAGTCTTTGTTCTTGTATCTTTGTCTCCCAGTTATTTTGTTCTGTTTTGTATTGTTCTTCAATCTCTAGAAGTTCTTGTTCTCTTTTCAGTCTTAGTCCTTGTTTCTTTGTCTCCAAGTTATCATGTTCTGTTTTGTGTTGTTCTTCAATCTCTCGAAACTCTTGTTCTCTTCTCAGTCTTTGTTCTTTTTTCTTTGTCTCCCAGTTATTTTGTTCTGTTTTGTATTGTTCTTCTCTTTTCAGTCTTTGTTCTTGTATCTTTATCTCCCAGTTATCTTGTTCTGTTTTGTATTGTTCTTCAATCTCTTGAAGTTCTTGTTCTCTTTTCAGTCTTAGTTTTTGTTTCTTTGTCTCCCAGTTATCATATTCTGTTTTGTATTGTTCCTCAATCTCTTGAAGTTCTTGTTCTCTTTTCAGTCTGTGTTCTTGTATCTTTGTCTCACAGTTATTTTGTTCTGTTTTGTATTGTTCTTCAATCTCTAGAAGTTCTTCTTCTCTTCTCAGTCTTTGTTCTTTTATCTTTGTCTCCCAATTATTTTGTTCTATTTTGTATTGTTCTTCAATCTCTAGAAGTTCTTCTTCTCTTCTCAGTCTTTGTTCTTTTATCTTTGTCTCCCAATTATTTTGTTCTATTTTGTATTGTTCTTCAATCTCTCGAAACTCTTGTTGTCTTTTCAGTCTTTGTTCTTGTATCCTTGTCTCACAGTTATCTTCGTCTGTTTTATATTGTTCTTCAATCTCTACGAGTTCTTCTCTTCTCACTCTCTGTTCTTGTATCTTTGTTTCTGATTTATCTAGTTCTATTTTGTATTGTTCTTCAATCTCTCGAAACTCTTGTAGTCTTTTCAGTCTTTGTTCTTGTATCTGTGTCTCCCAATTATTTTGTTCTGTTTTGTATTGTTCTTCTCTTTTCAGTCTTTGTTCTTTTATCTTTATCTCCCACTTATCTTGTTCTCTTTTGTATTGTTCTTCAATCTCTAGAAGTTCTTGTTCTCTTTTCAGTCTTAGTTCTTGTTTCTTTGTCTCCCAGTTATCATGTTCTGTTTTGTATTGTTCCTCAATCTCTAGAAGTTCTTGTTTTATTCTCAGTCTTTGCTCTTGTATCTTTGTCTTCCAATTATTTTGTTCTGTTTTGTATTGTTCTTCAATCTCTAGAAGTTCTTGTTCTCTTTTCAGTCTTAGTCCTTGTTTCTTTGTCTCCAAGTTATCATGTTCAGTTTTGTGTTGTTCTTCACTCTCTCGAAACTCTTGTTCTCTTCTCAGTCTGTGTTCTTGTATCTTTGTCTCACAGTTATTTTGTTCTGTTTTGTATTGTTCTTCAATCTCTAGAAGTTCTTCTTCTCTTCTCAGTCTTTGTTCTTTTATCTTTGTCTCCCAATTATTTTGTTCTATTTTGTATTGTTCTTCAATCTCTCGAAACTCTTGTTGTCTTTTCAGTCTTTGTTCTTGTATCTTTGTCTCCCAATTATTTTGTTCTGTTTTGTATTGTTCTTCTCTTTTCAGTCTTTGTTCTTGTATCTTTATCTCCCAGTTATCTTGTTCTGTTTTGTATTGTTCTTCAATCTCTAGAAGTTCTTGTTCTCTTTTCAGTCTTAGTTTTTGTTTCTTTGTCTCCGAGTTATCATGTTCTGTTTTGTATTGCTCCTCAATCTCTTGAAGTTCTTGTTCTCTTTTCAGTCTTTGTTCTTGTATCCTTGTCTCCCAGTTATCTTCATCTGTTTTGTATTGTTCTTCAATCTCTCGAAGTTTTTTTTCTCTTTTCAGTCTTTGCTCTTGTATCTTTGTTTCTGAGTTATCTTGTTCTGTTTTGTGTTGTTCTTCAATCTCTCGAAATTCTTGTTCTTTTCTCAGTCTGTGTTCTTGTATCTTTGTCTCCCAGTTATTTTGTTCTGTTTTGTATTGTTCTTCAATCTCTAGAAGTTCTTCTTCTCTTTTCAGTCTTAGTTTTTGTTTCTTTGTCTCTGAGTTATCATGTTCTGTTTTGAATTGCTCCTCAATCTCTTGAAGTTCTTCTTCTCTTCTCAGTCTTTGTTCTTGTATCCTTGTCTCCCAGTTATCTTCATCTGTTTTATATTGTTCTTCGATCTCTAGAAGTTCTTGTTCTCTTTTCAGTCTTAGTTCTTGTTTCTTTGTCTCCGAGTTGTCATGTTCTGTTTTGAAATGTTCCTCAATGTCTTGAAGTTCTTGTTCTCTTTTCAGTCTTTGTTGTTGTATCTTTGTCTCCCAGTTATTTTGTTCTGTTTTGTATTGTTCTGCAATCTCTAGAAGTTCTTCTTCTCTTCTCAGTCTTTGTTCTTTTATCTTTGTCTCCCAATTATTTTGTTCTATTTTGTATTGTTCTTCAATCTCTCGAAACTCTTGTTGTCTTTTCAGTCTTTTTTCTTGTATCTTTGTCTCCCAATTATTTTGTTCTGTTTTGTATTGTTCTTCTCTTTTCAGTCTTTGTTCTTGTATCTTTATCTCCCAGTTATCTTGTTCTTTTTTGTATTGTTCTTCAATCTCTTGAAGTTCTTGTTTTCTTTTCAGTCTTAGTTTTTGTTTCTTTGTCTCCCAGTTATCATGTTCTGTTTTGTATTGTTCCTCAATCTCTTGAAGTTCTTGTTCTCTTTTCAGTCTTTGTTCTTGTATTCTTGTCTCACAGTTATCTTCGTCTGTTTTATATTGTTCTTCAATCTCTTCGAGTTCTTCTTGTCTTCTCACTCTCTGTTCTTGTATCTTTGTTTCTGATTTATCTTGTTCTATTTTGTATTGTTCTTCAATCTCTCTAAACTCTTGTAGTCTTTTCAGTCTTTGTTCTTGTATCTTTGTCTCCCAATTATTTTGTTCTGTTTTGTATTGTTCTTCTCTTTTCAGTCTTTGTTCTTGTATATTTATCTCCCAGTTATCTTGTTCTCTTTTGTATTGTTCTTCAATCTCTAGAAGTTCTTGTTCTCTTTTCAGTCTTAGTTCTTGTTTCTTTGTCTCCCAGTTATCATGTTCTGTTTTGAAATGTTCCTCAATGTCTTGAAGTTCTTGTTCTCTTTTCAGTCTTTGTTGTTGTATCTTTGTCTCCCAGTTATTTTGTTCTGTTTTGTATTGTTCTTCAATCTCTAGAAGTTCTTCTTCTCTTCTCAGTCTTTGTTCTTGTATCTTTGTCTCCCAATTATTTTGTTCTGTTTTGTATTGTTCTTCTCTTTTCAGTCTTTGTTCTTGTATCTTTATCTCCCAGTTATCTTGTTCTTTTTTGTATTGTTCTTCAATCTCTTGAAGTTCTTGTTCTCTTTTCAGTCTTAGTTTTTGTTTCTTTGTCTCCCAGTTATCATGTTCTGTTTTGTATTGTTCCTCAATCTCTTGAAGTTCTTGTTCTCTTTTCAGTCTTTGTTCTTGTATTCTTGTCTCACAGTTATCTTCGTCTGTTTTATATTGTTCTTCAATCTCTTCGAGTTCTTCTTGTCTTCTCACTCTCTGTTCTTGTATCTTTGTTTCTGATTTATCTTGTTCTATTTTGTATTGTTCTTCAATCTCTCGAAACTCTTGTAGTCTTTTCAGTCTTTGTTCTTGTATCTTTGTCTCCCAATTATTTTGTTCTGTTTTGTATTGTTCTTCTCTTTTCAGTCTTTGTTCTTGTATATTTATCTCCCAGTTATCTTGTTCTCTTTTGTATTGTTCTTCAATCTCTAGAAGTTCTTGTTCTCTTTTCAGTCTTAGTTCTTGTTTCTTTGTCTCCCAGTTATCATGTTCTGTTTTGTATTGTTCCTCAATCTCTAGAAGTTCTTGTTTTATTCTCAGTCTTTGCTCTTGTATCTTTGTCTTCCAATTATTTTGTTCTGTTTTGTATTGTTCTTCAATCTCTAGAAGTTCTTGTTCTCTTTTCAGTCTTAGTCCTTGTTTCTTTGTTTCCGAGTTATCATGTTCTGTTTTGTGTTGTTCTTCAATCTCTCGAAACTCTTGTTCTCTTCTCAGTCTGTGTTCTTGTATCTTTGTCTCACAGTTATTTTGTTCTGTTTTGTATTGTTCTTCAATCTCTAGAAGTTCTTCTTCTCTTCTCAGTCTTTGTTCTTTTATCTTTGTCTCCCAATTATTTTGTTCTATTTTGTATTGTTCTTCAATCTCTAGAAGTTCTTCTTCTCTTCTCAGTCTTTGTTCTTTTATCTTTGTCTCCCAATTATTTTGTTCTATTTTGTATTGTTCTTCAATCTCTCGAAACTCTTGTTGTCTTTTCAGTCTTTGTTCTTGTATCCTTGTCTCCCAGTTAACTTCATCTGTTTTATATTGTTCTTCAATCTCTAGAAGTTCTCGTTCTCTTTTCAGTCTTAGTTCTTGTTTCTTTGTCTCCGAGTTGTCATGTTCTGTTTTGAAATGTTTCTCAATGTCTTGAAGATCTTGTTCTCTTTTCAGTCTTTGTTCTTGTATCTTTGTCTCCCAATTATTTTGTTCTGTTTTGTATTGTTCTTCCCTTTTCAGTCTTTGTTCTTGTATCTTTATCTCCCAGTTATCTTGTTCTGTTTTGTATTGTTCTTCAATCTCTAGAAGTTCTTGTTCTCTTTTCAGTCTTTGTTCTTGTATCCTTGTCTCCCAGTTATCTTCATCTGTTTTATATTGTTCTTCAATCTCTCGAAGTTTTTCTTCTCTTTTCAGTCTTTGCTCTTGTATCTTTGTTTCTGAGTTATCTTGTTCTGTTTTGTATTGTTCTTCAATCTCTAGAATTTCTTCTTCTCTTCTCACTCTCTGTTCTTGTATCTTTTTTTCTGAGTTATCTTGTTCTATTTTGTATTGTTCTTCAATCTTTCGAAACTCTTGTAGTCTTTTCAGTCTTTGTTCTTGTATCTTTGTCTCCCAATTATTTTGTTCTGTTTTGTATTGTTCTTGTCTTTTCAGTCTTTGTTCTTGTATCTTTATCTCCCAGTTATCTTGTTCTGTTTTGTATTGTTCTTCAATCTCTAGAAGTTCTTGTTCTCTTTTCAGTCTTAGTACTTGTTTCTTTGTCTCCCAGTTATCATGTTCTGTTTTGTATTGTTCCTCAATCTCTAGAAGTTCTTGTTTTATTCTCAGTCTTTGCTCTTGTATCTTTGTCTCCCAATTATTTTGTTCTGTTTTGTATTGTTCTTGTCTTTTCAGTCTTAGTTCTTGTATCTTTATCTCCCAGTTATCTTGTTCTGTTTTGTATTGTTCTTCAATCTCTAGAAGTTCTCGTTCTCTTTTCAGTCTTAGTCCTTGTTTCTTTGTCTCCGAGTTATCATGTTCTGTTTTATGTTGTTCTTCAATCTCTAGAAGTTCTTCTCTTCTCAGTCTTTGTTTTTGTATCTTTGTCTCCCTGTTTTCTTCTTCCGTTTTGTTTTGTTCTTTAATCTCTCGTTGTTCATCTTCTCTTTTCAGTCGTTGCTGGTGTATCTTTGTCTCCAAGTTCTCTTCTTCTGTTTTTTTTTGTTCTTCAATATCTCGAAGTTCTTCTTCTCTCCTCAGTCTTTGTTCTTGTATCTTTGTCTTCCAGTTCTTTTGTTCTGTTTTGTATTGTTCTCCAATCTCTTGAAGTTCTTGTTCTCTTTTCGGTCTTTGTTTTTGCATTTTTGTCTCCCAGTTTTCTGGTTCTGTTTTGTATTGTTCTTCAATCTCTCGTAGTTCTTCTTCTCTTTTCAGTCTTTGCTGGTGTATCTTTGTCTCCCAATTATCTTCTTCTGTTTTGTTTTGTTCTACAATCTCTCGCAGTTCTTCTAATTGTTTCAGTCTTTGCTGGTGTAGATTTCTCTCCCAGTTCTCTTCTTCTGTTTTGTTTTTTTCTTCAATCTCTCGAAGTTCTTCTTCTCTTCTTAGTCTTTGTTTTTGTTTCTTTGTCTCCAAGTTATAATGTTCTGTTTTGTATTGTTCCTCAATCTCTTGAAGTTGTTCTTCTCTTTTCAGTCTTTGTTCTTGTAACTTTGTCTTCCAGTTCTTTTGTTCTTTTTTGTATTGTTCTCCAATCTCATGAAGTTCTAGTTCTCTTTTCGGTCTTTGTTCTTGTATCTTTGTCTCCCAGTTCAATTCTTCTGTTTTGTTGTGTTCTTCTATCTCTTGAAGTTTTTCTTCTCTTCTCAGTCTTTGCTCTTGTATCTTTTTCTTCCAGTTCTTTTGTTCTGTTTTGTATTGTTCGCCAATCTCTTGAAGTTCTTGTTCTCTTTTCGGTCTTTGTTCTTGTAACTTTTTCTCCCAGTTCTCTTCTTCTGTTTTGTTTTGTTCTTCAATCTCTCGAAGTTCTTTATCTCTTCTCAGTCTTTGTTCTTGTATCTTTGTCTCCCAGTTATCTTCGTCTGTTTTGTATTGTTCTTCAATCTCTTGAAGTTCTTCTTCTCTTCTCAGTCTTTGTTCTTGTATCTTTGTCTCCCCGTTCTCTTCTTCTGTTTTGTTTTGTTCTTCAATATATTGAAGTTCTTCTTCTCTTCTCAGTCTTTGTTCTTGTATCTTTGTCTTCCAGTTCTTTTGTTCTGTTTTGTATTGTTCTCCAATCTCTTGAAGTTCTTGTTCTCTTTTCGGTCTGTGTTCTTGTATTTTTGTCTCCCAGTTTTCTGGTTCTGCGGTGTAGTGTTCTTCAATCTCTCGTAGTTCTTCTTTTCTTTTCAGTCTTTGCTGGTGTATCTTTGTCTTCCAGTTCCCTTCTTCTGTTTTGTTTTGTTCTACAATCTCTCGCAGTTCTTCTTCTTGTTTCAGTCTTTGCTGGTGTAGATTTCTCTCCCAGTTCTCTTCCTCTCTTTTGTTTTGTTCTTCAACTTCTTCAATCTCTTGAAGTTCTTTTTCTCTTCTCAGTATTTGTTCTTGTATCTTTTTCTCCCAGTTATCTTGCTCTGTATTGTATTGCTCTTCTTTTCTTCTCTCTATCCAATAATCATGTCTCTTTTTATCCATCGCCATCTTCATTTTCTCTGTGTCTTTCTTAGGCAGGCATTCTTTTACATCTCTGTTCATTTGCTGTAATTTGTTTGTTAGTATTTCCATTTGTGTTTCTTTTGGAGGTCTCTCCACCTTTCTGAACTTCTTACATGAATAGTCTCTCCCTCCATTTGCTGTCAGCATGTCATTGATTTTCTGCAGTAATGTAGACACCTGCACACGGTCTTCAGTCTCATTATTATTGAACACATGGTATCTGTTACCACACTGTTCAATGAGATTCTTCAAAGCAGGTCCAGGATTTATCAGGTACTCTTCAATTGTTTTATTCTGTAGATCATCTCCTCTGGTGAAGAGCACCATTGTATACATAAAGTTGCTTTCACCAAATATTTGGTTAATTTTCTTGACAGCATATTCCTCCTCCTGAGTGAAACGTCCCACTGGTACTAGTAACAGAAACACATGTGGTCCTGGCAGAATGATTGAGATGCAGTCGGTTATTTCTTTCTGGATTTCTTCATGTTGAAGTTTAGTATTAAAAAGTCCTGGAGTGTCTATTACAGTAATTTGTCTGCCATCAATCTCAACCGTCTCTTTCTGGCACTGTCTAGTAACTGAATTGTGAGACTGCTCTGCTTTAAATGCATCTCTCCCTAAGATAGTGTTTCCTGTTGCACTCTTCCCAACTCCAGTTTTTCCCAGCAGGAAGATCCTCACATCATCTGAAACCTCTGTTGAATCTGAAGAGGAGAAAACTGCATCATACAGTGGGGCATAAGATATTGTTGCAAAATATCACAATTCATTTTAAAATGTCATAAAACTAGAGTCATATAGCTAGAGTTATCGGACCCACTTTATCTTAGGTGGCCTTAACTACTATGCACTAACATTGTAATTAATCATTTGATACAATGCACTTATTGTGTACATACATGTTTTTACATTGTACTAACATTTTAAAAAATGCCTGCATGTAATTACGTCTGTAATTAATTTCTGTAGTTACATTTGTTATTACACAGTTGGTACTTCCCTTACACCTAACCCTACCCTTAAACTGACCCACACCACCACACATGTCCCTAACTCTACCCTTAAACGGACCCACACCACCACACCTGTCCCTAACTCTACCCTTAAACTGACCCACACCACCACACCTGTCCCTAACTCTACCCGTATCCCACCTCAATATCAGCAAAGGTGTTTTGCAATACAATTTGGACACAGTAAGTACATTGTACTTATTTTTTGATGTAAGTACATAGTACTTGAGGCCACCTAATATAAAGTGGGGCCGAGTTATCTTTATTGTATGCCAATTTTTGTCATGATCCGGTTCTTCCCCCCCCCCCCTCTCTCTCTCTCTCTCTCTGCACTGTCACTTTTTCTCATTGACGCTCACACCCCCTCAACCGATCATTATCTCCCTCAGCTGTTTCTCTTTGGCATTTAGCCACCGCTTGTTCTCTCTCATCTGATTCATTTTCTTCCCTCATTAGGATCTCTATTTCTTTCCCCCGCTTTCTGCCCATCTTTGCCTGAGTATTACATTTTCCCTACATGTAAGCATTTTCGTTTACCTTGTGTCTCTGTCTAGTCCTGTCGTGTGGGAAGCTGAATTATATTAGGGGAACTCCTCTGAACCGGTGAAGCGCCACTCACCACTACCTCTCCCTAGGAAAGGCCTGCCTGCTCTCACTACCCGTCACACGGAGTCTTCTCTCACCTTCCTCGCTACCACCGGGCTGACCGCGGCTGTGCTGACTACTACCCTGAGTTGCTTTATTGCCATTATTTGTATTGACTTGAGCTCGCTGGCAAGACCGGTGGTGAATAAAAGCTTGCATTATTTCTCCGCATCTGCTGTGTGATCCTCTTACCTTCATGACAATTTTGATCAACAAAAACCTCATGACTTTTCAGTAACTGTGTTTCCGTCCACCCTTTTTTATTTAAATATTGGTATACTGCATAAAAATGCCAAGATGCGGAATAAATTATAAAAATGCACATATGCATGAGGTGGAACCTTTTTTATTTGATAAAGAAAACCATGCATATAAACTAAGATGGAAAGACATTTACCAAATAATTATCTCAATGTGCAAAAATAAAGTAATGTGACTTTGCCTCAACAGATGGGATGTGATTAAAAAAATGGTGGAGAGTGGACAGGGTATGTTTGGTTGGACTATGAGATCCTACTGAGCTACGCACATGACTTTTATAAACTGAGAGAACATTTCAGTAAATTGTGTGGACAATTTACAAAATTGTGTGTGTGTGTGTGTGTGTGTGTGTGTGTGTGTCTGTGTGTGTGTGTGTGTGTGTGTATTCCGGCATACACACATATTCAGATAGTTCAGAGTTTTATTGTTTTTCCTGGGGCCTTCACAAATATGTATTTCCCCCAGTGAGCCTACTTGCACAAACCCTGTGCAAAGTCAGGGAAGACAAGGAGCCAGTCTTGCTTGTTGCACTTTATTGGCCCAACCATACCTGGTACCCAGAACTAATGCTCTTTGTGATGGAAGATTCATCTGAGGCAGGGTCTTATTTCTCAGAGACAGGGCACCCTGTGGCACCCACATCCAGACCTCTGGAAACTCCATGCCTGGACCATGGACGAGATGCAGAGGTTCTATGTTACTTACCCCAAGAGGTAGTTATTTAACACCAACACTTTGGCACGAGCACCGTCTATAAGACATGCTTATACCTCTAAGTGGAACCTATTCTTCAAATGGTGTTCTTCTCACCAAGAAGACCCCTGAAGATGATCGAGCGTTGTCATGCTTTTCTTCCATTGGAGGTAAGTTGGTTGGGAAGCACGACCTGGTCGTCAGGTTCCTTAGGTGAGATACCCTCTTTGGATATCGATCTGCTGCTTCGAATACTTCATAATGCCCCATTTGAGCCTTTGCTATCAGGAGAGCTAAAAATTATGTCCATGAAGACTTTCCTGCTCATTGCACTGGTTTCTATCAAGAGGGTAGGGCACCTGCAGGCATTTTCGATTGACATATCATGCCTAGAGTTTGGTCCTACCAATAGGTTCCTACAAATCCCTTTAGGAGGACTAGGTAATGAACCTGCATGCGCTGCCCCCGGAGGAGGCAGACCCAGCCCTGGCTTTGCTCTGTCCTGTCCACACGCTGTGACTGTATGTGGATAGAACACAAAGCTTAGTACCTCAGAGCAACTCTTTGTCGGTTACGGAGGCCAGCAGAAGGAAAAGTTTGTCTCCAAGCAGAGGATGGCCCACTGGATAGTGGATGCCATCATCTTGGCTTAAAAAGCACAAGGTGTTTTCTGTCCTCTCAGGTTGTGAGCACACATAACTAGAAGTGTTGCATCCTTTTGGGTGCTGGCATGTGGTGCCTCACTGACAGAAATCTGTAGAGCTCCAGGCTTGGCGACACCCAACACGTTCACTAGATTCCTGGAGCATAGCACAAGATCCCGGGCCCTATGCATTAGCAGTCCTGATCAGGCCCCATGTTCCCAAAATAAAATAAAAATAGCATATTTTCTTAGCAATAATTGCTAATTACACTGTACAAATAGCTGTAGATACTATTTACAAAGTGAAATAGAATTGAAATAGATTCTATTTGCACCATATAAAAGTAGTTCTTTGCAATATGTTTAAATAGTAATAACATGCAATTTATAATTTATTTTGACATGTACATACTAATTGTACCTGAATATTGTTGTACATTAACGGGATTCAATAATGACAAGTGTAAATTATTATATTTATTTAAATTAGGGATGTCAAAATACATTTAACACGTTCATTTTGATGAATTAATCTGAGAAAAAAAATAACGCATTTAAACAAATAACGCAGATTAATCCATTCCCTATTGAACGTTGACTCTGAGCTGTACTCAACTGTAAAATGAAGGCAAGGAAAATGAAAATGAAAGCAGCAAAGCAAACACCTCATGTCTTGAAATTAAACACATTGAAATAAGAGTGTTCAAACTGTGAACAAACAAGTATATTCTATGACGATTGTTTTAGTAACTCAGTAGGTATTGTTAGTAGTTTAAATGGTATAATAATTGTGAATTTGGTTGTGTATTTATTCATTTCCTTGCGAGTGCTGTCAAGATTAATCTCTAGTGCAGTGCACTTGCCGCTAGAGCCCGCCCACTCGCTGTTCTGATTGGCTGTGGTTTTTGATTGATTTGTTGCATCTCGTAGTCGTGTGTAGTTAGGACACAGTGTTATGGCCAATATTTGAACAGTGAAAATAATAATGAAAGAGTTTTTAAACTTTAATGTCACTAATGCTGATAATTTGAATTTAAATATTCACATACTATTCAAATACTTTCACAGCAAAAAATATGCATGTGATTAATTCAGATTAATTAATCACAGAGTATTTAATTAATTAGATATAAAAAAAAATCAATTGACAGTCCTAATTTAAGTGATTGAATGGATGCCCGAAGGAGCCTTATTTTGCTTATTTTCATTTTCACTGACAAATATTGCAAAATATGTTGTGCATTTCAGTCAAGTGTTTGTTTTTAGATTGTAAACTTTATTTATTTGTGTGTACTATTTAGATAATTATTCTCTAATTATCTCTCACATTTATTGTTAAATTTACAAATCTTTATCTTAATTCTCAGGCCTGCGGCAATCAAAATGTTCATGAGGGGATGGGTCTTCCTTAAAGTTTTTTTTTTTTGAGAAGCGTGACATGACATGACATGAAACATGATATAAAATAATGTTTCTTTTTAAAACATTTGCAATTATATGAAATGCCATAAGTGGATAAATATATCCAGCATATAGCGTCAGTTCTGGCAGGGCACATAAGTCAAACTCACATCAGCTAATTGTCAGCTTATCACATCTACCTATACGAATACGATGCTTATCACAGCATGCATATATAATCTCCTTCAGTATTATCAGCTGCTATTGCGTTTCTCCGGAGCTAATTACCCTCCTCCGTCCTCAGCTCCTCCTCTTGTCAGTCAGAATTTGGCATCTGCTTCCCATGGAATCAGACTAAACTCCTGAATGTTGTACATTTTATTATTGACATTAATGCTTTCTGCAATACATTTATGCTTCTGTTCTGTGTACCCTAGGGTATCTATGCGCACAACAGAACCATACCACCAATCCAAACTATATGCTAGTTTTCAACCACTTTGACATTGTGATCTTGACAGAAATTCAAATTCTACTCACCTTAGTTACAATAGGCACATGTTTACAAATGTTGACCTATTACCCTAATATTTGGCATCTTAAATGAAACCGAAATATTATTTTTAAAAATATTTATATTATACTTTTTATGACAATAACTCAATATTCAAATGAATAAAAAAGTAAACTAGCAGAGCCAGCACTATAATGGGGCCTCACATAGACCAGTCTTTCCTCATTTTTTATTTATTTATTTATTTATTTTTATTATTATTATTATTTCATAACATTATAACATTTCATAACAAGATATAATTACATTTGACATCATTTACTCACCCTCATGCCTTTCTTCTGTGGAACACACACACAAAATACTAAAACACCATTTCAAAAAATTATCTTTTGTGTTCCACAGTTCATAAAGATTTGAAATGAGGGTGAGTAAATTATGTATTTTCATTTATGAGTGCCCCTCTATGCCTGCATATATTATCAATACTTTGCTTTTTTAAAACAAGATATTTTAGCTAAACATATCTGCTTGATCTAAACTTGATTCTTACCTGAACTGGATGCCATTACATATTCATCTCATTGAAGTATCAACATCAAAAGTTTGTCGTGCAGACAGAAGATGCAGACTTGTGTGTGTGTGGCATGCCCTCAAGAATATGCCCTAAAATTCCCGCAATTTATGCCTTATTAGTGTTGTGTACTTTGCCCCATGGGCTTGGCTAGACTGTAACATATGCCATTTCATACATCCCTGACTTATCTACTGTCATCTGAATATATATTATCCCAGGGAAACTATGAACATAAAATATACTGGTACATGTGTAGACTACTTAAAATTATGCACCATCATTCACAACATTTATCCCAATCTAATTGCTATATATTATGCATTTAATGTTAGGATAAAACAAAAGGGAGCACATATAGGCCTACTAATTTCATTTTGAGACATTTAGATTATGTAACGACACAAAAATTTCATAGAAATAAACATTGACGAAGTATTAAATGCTCCTTTTACTACTCTATTTTTTCTATTAGATGTAGTTATCATTACTTAATCCACACGTTTGACACAGTTACTTGAGTCAGCAGTTCAGATAGCTAAATATTTTCACTTTCATTTTTGAAGTACTTTATTGGCAAGATTGTTTTACAACATGCAATAATGTCAAAGCAGCAATACTCATAAAAAAGTGTGTCAAAGGACTGGAGAGGGAAAATAATCCATACTTAGCTGAATTGTCAATCCAAGCCTAAAATGGTATGAATGACATTACAAGTCTGCTTTCTGAATATTTTTTATAAATCTAGAGAAATGTACTAAATTTGCCTCTAAAGTTGTGGTCTTACAACTAATTGGCAATCCTGGTACACTCTAAAATGTAACTAGTTAGTCTTACTCAAATCATGCTAACCAACTGCCTTAAAAAAAAAAAAAAAAAAAAAAAAACTGAAATAAGAATAGGATGTTGAACTGACAAAAGCTTAGTTAGTATAGTTCACCTACACAAGGGTTAAAAAGAACCGTAGAGAGTACTTGATAATTTACTTTAGATTTACTCTTGGCTTAATATAGCTACCTTTGTTATTACCACTGTTGTGTTTTGCATGCTGAATGTTAAATCTGTTTGTGACTCAAGCAAGATATCGTCACAAATATAGAGGGATTATATCAACCCAATTAAAAGTTTTACAAGGTATTTATGACATAAGCTTTATCAATTAAAGCACAGGAGGCCTATGCAGCGCTTACCATGGAGGATAGAAGAGATTATAACAAGGTAAAAGTGTCCATCCTAAAAGCTTATGAGCTGGTTCCTGAAGCATACCGCCAGCGTTCCAGGAACTGGAGGAGAAGTAATCGCCAAACACACTCTGAGGTGGTAAGAGAGCTTGTTTCACACTTTGATCGTTGGTGTAATTCTTCCGGTGTTGAGGATTTTGAGAGTTTACGTGACCTTATTATTCTGGAACAGTTTAAGAACATTGTTCCTGAATATATTGCTACATACATAAATGAAAAGAGACCAAATGATGCTTTTCAAGCTGCAGTTTTAGCAGATGATTACATATTGATGCATAAAACTTCGTATAGAGAATAGCGATCAGGGCGTCCCCATGGTAATTTCAGTGAAAATAGAGTTGTGCCAAAGAGATTCGAACCAATGCATATGTCAAAAGTTGAGAGAACTCGTCATGACAGAGCTGACCGAGATTTAGTGTGCAATTACTGCTTTAATATCGGTGTGATAAAGTTCGTTTTGGAAGGAAGGAAGAGGACAAGGGGGTCGGTTTGACTGCTGACGCTATTTTTATTCAAACAAAACTCAGTCTCTGCACACTGCTTTGCCAGTGTGTATTTCTCTCAGTCACTTCCGGGTTCCGGTCAAACGTTCCGCTTCCGGGTCAACGTGTCTCACAACTCAATGTCCGTGTGTGTGTGTCGCGTCAGCAGTCCCTCTCTCTCTCCTCGGTCTCCGGTTCCACCTATGTCTTATACCCTCTCCGCGCTCATTACTGGAACGAGAGACAGGTGTTATTAATCTGCTTCCAACCCACTCACTTACCGCTCGTCCCGCGGCTCTCTCTCCCGCTGCAGACCTCGCTGAACCACGCCCCCCTTGCCACATACCCCCACCGCCCAACTCAGGCCGGGGAGCCGTCCGGCCTGCAGCCCCCCCCCCTCCCCCCCATTTCTGGAGAGGAAGTCGGCCACAGCCATCTGAGCACCCGGCCTGTGGACCACCTGGAACTTAAAAGGCTGAAGAGCTAGATACCAACGGGTGATCCGCGCGTTGGTATCCTTCATGCGGTGGAGCCATTGGAGATGAGCGTGGTCCGAACAGAGGGTGAACTCCCGCCCCAGAAGGTAGTAGCGGAGGGTGAGAACGGCCCACCTGATGGCAAGGCACTCCTTTTCGATGGTGCTGTACTTAGCCTCTCTCTTTGAGAGCTTGCGGCTAATGTACAGCACCGGCCGCTCTCCCCCCTCCACCTCCTGGGCCAGGACTGCGCCCAGCCCCCTGTCCGACGTGTCAGTCTGCAACAGAAAAGGGAGAGAAAAGTCAGGGGAGTGTAAAAGCGGCCCGCCACATAGAGCAGCCTTAACTCGGGTGAAGGCCTACTGGCATGGCTCCGTCCATTGGACCGTATCTGTTAGCCCCTTTCTAGTAAGGTCAGTCAAAGGGCTGGTGAGGTCCGAATAATTTGGTATAAACCGTCTATAATATCCCGCCAGCCCCAAGAACTGCCTCACCTCCTTTTTGGTCTTGGGTCTCGGACAGGTTGCAATTGCGGCGGTCTTATCAATTTGGGGACGCACCTGTCCATGACCCAAGTGGAAGCCCAGATACCTTACTTCCACCCGCCCAATTGCACACTTCTTCGGGTTGGCCGTGAGCCCCGCTCCCCTCAGCGACCTCAAGACCGCCCGGACATGCTGCATATGCCGCTGCCAATCGTGACTGTAAATCACGATATCATCCAGATAGGCAGCAGCATATGCGGCATGGGGACGCAAAATCCTGTCCATGAGGCGCTGAAAGGTAGCAGGCGCCCCGAACAACCCGAAGGGAAGCGTGACGAATTGGTGTAATCCAAACGGCGTGGTGAAAGCTGATTTTTCTTTGGACAATGGAGACAAGGGGATCTGCCAATAGCCCTTCGTTAAGTCCAATGTCGAATAAAATCGAGCCGTGCCCAGCCGATCAAGCAACTCGTCAACCCGCGGCATTGGATATGCGTCGAATTTCGACACTGCATTCACCTTGCGGTAGTCCACACAGAACCTGACCAAGCCGTCGGTCTTAGGGACCAAAACGATCGGGCTCGCCCAGTCACTGTTGGACTCCTCTATTACTCCCATATCGAGCATTGCCCCTAATTCTTCCTGAACTACTTTTTTCTTGTGTTCAGGCAAGCGATACGGCTGGCTGCGAACTACCACGCCCGGCTCGGTCTCGATATGGTGCTGAATTAAGTTGGTACGTCCCGGTAGGGGCGAGAACACGTCGGCGAACTCCGCCTGTAGTTTTGATAAATCAGTGAGTTGGGACGGTGAGAGGTGATCTCCCCCAGGGGCCAGCGCGACTGATTGTGCTTTGATGCTCGCCTCTGGCCCGAGATCATCCTCTCCCCCGATCACCGTTGCCAACAACACTGATTCCACCTCATTCCATTTCTTAAGGAGGTTGAGGTGGTATATTTGACGTGCCCCGTTCCTATCGGATCGTATCACTTCATAATCAAGGTCTCCCACCTATCGTGCGACCTCAAACGGCCCCTGCCACTTTGACATTAATTTAGAGCTCGATGTAGGGAGTAATACGAGCACTTTCTCTCCCGGTGTGAATTTGCGTAGTTTCGTACCCCTGTTATATGACCGGCTCTGGCGGTCCTGGGCTTGCAACAAATTCTCCCTAGATAGCCGCCCCAAGGTGTGGAGTTTTGTTCGTAAGTCCAGCACGTACTGAATTTCGTTTTTGGCCAAAGAAGGTCCCTCCTCCCAAGTGTCTCGTAGGACGTCCAGCACCCCCCGGGGCTGCCGTCCGTAGAGAAGCTCGAAGGGGGAAAACCCCGTGGAGGCTTGTGGAACCTCCTGCATGGCAAATAAGAGGGGTTCTAACCACCGATCCCAATTTTTGGCGTCTTCCTGTACGAACTTACGGATCATGGATTTAAGCGTGCGATTAAACCGTTCGACCAAGCCGTCCGTTTGTGGGTGATAGACGCTTGTTCGAATGGATTTAATGCCCAATAATCCGTAGAGTTCGCTCAACGTGCGTGACATAAACGCAGTGCCTTGATCAGTGAGGATTTCTTTCGGAATCCCCCTAGATCAGACGAAACAGTGCGTCCGCAACACTCTTCGCGGAGATGTTGCGGAGAGCCACTGCCTCCGGATATCGTGTTGCGTAGTCCACGATGACTAACGCAAAATGATGTCCGCATTCGGATCGCTCTAATGGCCCGATGAGGTCCATCGCAATTCTCTCGAAGGGGACCTGCATTAATGGAAGGGGGCGCAATGGCGCTTTTGGGGCGGCCAGTGGATTCACCAACTGACATTCAGGGCAAGACGCGCACCACCTGCGCACATTGTCATGAATGCCTGGCCAAAAAAATCGGGTCATTAAGCGATTCAGTGTGGCCGCCTGTCCCAGGTGGCCCGCCATCGGGTTCGAGTGAGCCGCCTGGAAAAGCATTTCCCGGCGGCTCTTTGGTACTAATAACTGGGTTGTATCCACTTTTGTCTGAGTGTCTTGGGTCACTCGATACAACCGATCCTTAATTATGGCAAAATAAGGATACGTGACGGGCAATGCGGGTTGGAGAGACTGACCGTCGATCGAGCGGACCTGCTGAAATGCATGTTTTAGGGTCTCATCTTGAGACTGCTCCAGAGGGAAGTCATCGCGGTCCGAGAGAATCAGTCTCTCGACCCCGCTCGGTTCCTCTGGAGCTGTTCCCAAGGGTCCCGTATCAGTCTCGCCAACCTGCACTCGCGCCGCCCTGTTCCTAGCCTTGTTCTCCCAAGCGGCATCCGCGCATAACGACCCCAATAACGCCGAAAAGGCGGGCCAATTCGTCCCCAGAATTAGCGGATGCCGGAGGTGGGGACTAACCGCCACCTCAACACTATGCTTTTTCCCCCGAAACTGTATCGTGACTGGGACAACCGGATATTCCACCACATCCCCGTGCACACACCGCACCTTAACCATGCGGCTTGTATCCAATGCCCCAGGCTGCATCAGACTTTGATGGATCGAGGTTTGGTTGCATCCTGAATCCACCAAAGCCTGATATGTACCCCCCTTGATACTCACAGGAATTTGGTACTCTCCTGCTTGATCGGGGGTGGCCCGTGGGACGTTCGGGATCCGGATCATTGTTCCGATTTCCATCATCGGACATCGGTCCACAAAATGATCCGGATCACCGCACCGCCAACCGCGATGACTTCCCTCTGGAGCAGTCACAAGATGAAACCCTTAAGAACGCTTTCCAACAGGTCCGATCGATCGACGGACAGTCTCTCCAACCTGCCTTGCCTGTCTCCTACCCTTATTTTGCCATAATAAAGGATCGGTTGTATCGAGTGACCCAAGACACTCAGACAAAGTTAGATATAACCCAGTTATTAGTACCGAAGAGCCCCCGGGAAATGCTTTTCCAGGCGGCTCACTCTAACCCGATGGCGGGCCACCTGGGGCAGGCGGCCACACTGAATCGCTTAATGACCCGATTTTTTTGGCCAGGCATTCATGACAACGTGCGCAGGTGGTGCGCGTCTTGTCCTGAATGTCAGTTGGTGAATCCACTGGCCGCTCCAAAAGCGCCCTTGCGCCCACTTCCATTAATGCAGGTCCCCTTCGAAAGAATTGCGATGGACCTCATCATTAGAGCGATCCGCACACGGCCATCGTTTTGCGTTAGTTATCGTGGACAACGCAACACGATATCCGGAAGCAGTGGCCCTCCGCAACAACTCTTCGCGGAGATGTTGCGGACGCACTGTTTCGACTAATCTCCCGGGTGGGGATTCCGAAAGAGATCCTCACTGATCAAGGCATGGCGTTTATGTCACGTACATTAAGCGAACTATACGGGTTATTGGGCATTAAGTCCATTCGAACAAGCGTTTATCACCCACAAACAGACGGCTTGGTCGAACAGTTTAATCGCACACTTAAATCCATGATCCGTAAGTTCGTGCAGGAAGACGCCAAAAATTGGGATAGGTGGTTAGAACCCCTCTTATTTGCCGTGCGGGAGGTCCCACAAGCCTCCACGGGGTTTTCCCCCTTCGAGCTTCTCTACGGGCGCCAGCCACGGAGGGTGCTGGACGTCCTGCGAGAAACTTGGGAGGAGGGGCCTTCTTTGGCGAAGAATGAAATTCAATATGTGCTGGACTTGCGAACAAAACTCCACACCTTGGGGCGGCTATCTAGGGAGAATTTGTTGCAAGCCCAGGACCGCCAGAGCCGGTCATATAACAGGGGTACGAAGCTATGCAAATTCACACCGGGAGAGAAAGTGCTCGTATTACTCCCTACGTCGAGCTCTAAATTAATGTCAAAGTGGCAGGGGCCGTTTGAGGTCGCACGACAGATTGGAGACCTCGATTATGAAGTGATACGATCCGATAGGAACGGGGCACGTCAAATATACCACCTCAACCTCCTTAAGAAATGGAATGATGTGGAATCAGTGTTGTTGGCAACGGTGATCGGGGGAGAGGATGATCTCGGGCCAGAGGCGAGCATCAAAGCACAATCGGTCGCGCTGGCCCCTGGGGGAGATCATCTCTCACCGTCCCAACTCACTGATTTATCGAAATTACAGGCGGAGTTCGCCGACGTGTTCTCGCCCCTACCGGGACGTACCAACTTGATTCAGCACCATATCGAGACCGAGCCGGGCGTGGTAGTTCGCAGCCGGCCGTATCGTTTGCCTGAACACAAGAAAAAGGTAGTTCAGGAAGAATTAGGGGCAATGCTCGACATGGGAGTAATAGAGGAGTCCAACAGTGACTGGGCGAGCCCGATAGTTTTGGTCCCCAAAACCGACGGCTCGGTCAGGTTCTGTGTGGACTACCGCAAGGTGAACGCAGTGTCGAAATTCGACGCGTATCCAATGCCGCGGGTTGACGAGTTGCTTGATCGGTTGGGCACGGCTCGATTTTATTCGACACTGGCCTTAACAAAGGGCTATTGGCAGATCCCCTTGTCTCCATTGTCCAAAGAAAAGACAGCTTTCACCACGCCGTTTTGATTGCACCAATTTGTCACGCTTCCTTTCGGCTTGTTCGGGGCGCCCGCGACCTTCCAGCGACTCATGGATAGGATTTTGCGTCCCCATGCCGCATATGCTGCTGCCTATTTGGATGACATCGTGATTTATAGTCACGATTGGCAGCGGCATATGCAGCATGTTAGGGCGGTCCTGAGGTCGCTGAGGGGAGCGGGGCTCACGGCCAACCCAAAGAAGTGTGCGATTGGGCGGGTGGAAGTAAGGTATCTGGGCTTCCACTTGGGTCATGGACAGGTGCGTCCCCAAATTGATAAGACTGCCGCAATTGCAACCTGTCCGAGGCCCAAGACCAAAAAGGAGGTAAGACAGTTCTTGGGGCTGGCGGGATATTACAGACGGTTTATACCAAATTATTCGGACCTCACCAGCCCTTTGACTGATCTTACTAGAAAGGGGCTACCAGATACGGTCCAGTGGACGGAGCCGTGTCAACAGGCTTTTACCCAAGTTAAGGCTGCTCTATGTGGCGGGCCGCTTTTACACTCCCCTGACTTTTCTCTCCCTTTCTTGTTGCAGACTGACGCGTCGGACAGGGGGCTGGGCGCAGTCCTGGCCCAGGAGGTGGAGGGGGGAGAGCGGCCGGTGCTGTACATTAGCCGTAAGCTCTCCAAGAGGGAAGCTAAGTACAGCACCATAGAGAAGGAGTGTCTGGCCATCAGGTGGGCCGTTCTCACCCTCCGCTACTACCTCCTGGGGCGGGAGTTCACCCTCTGTTCGGACCATGCTCCTCTCCAATGGCTCCACCGCATGAAGGATACCAACGCGCGGATCACCCGTTGGTATCTAGCTCTTCAGCCGTTTAAGTTCAAGGTGGTCCACAGGCCGGGTGCTCAGATGGCTGTGGCCGATTTCCTCTCCAGAAATGGGGGGGGGGGGGGGGGGCTGCAGGCCGGACGGCTCCCCGGCCTGAGTCGGGCGGTGGGGGTATGTGGCAAGGGGGGCGTGGTTCAGCGAGGTCTGCAGCGGGAGAGAGAGCCGCGGGACGAGCGGTAAGTGAGTGGGTTGGACGCAGATTAATAACACCTGTCTCTTGTTCCAGTAATGAGCACGGAGAGGGTATAAAACATTGGTGGAACCGGAGACCAGGGAGAGAGAGAGTCGGACGGTTGATGCCAGAGACACTGAGACTGAGAAACCGGAAGCCGGAAGTGCCGACCCGGAAGTGATCATTGTTGTTTTGAGTTTTGACGGAAGTCACACGCTGAGTGTGCCATTTGGTTATTGATCTACAAAATAAAAGAGAAAGCATCAACCGTCCAGCCGACCCCCGTGTCCTCTTCCTTCCTCACACATACGAACATTGTTACAGTCATTAATACATGTCAGCTAACCGGCAAGCCAAACCAATCTTTGAAACCAGTGCCTTTGTGTCCTATAACTGTTACAAACAAACCTTTTGGACATCTGATAATTGACTGTGTTGGACCGTTACCGACGCTGAGATTTTGAGAGTGCTTAAGGTAAAACGCAATCAATCAAGTGCTTATCATGCACAAAGTCAGGGGGCGCTCGAACAGTTTCACCAAACATTAAAGGCGCTGTTAAGTGCTTACTGTGTTGAGTTGAATCGCGACTGGGAGGAAGGGTTACCGTGGTTGTTGCTTGCAGCTAGAGAAGTACAGCTGGAGCGTTTGGGTTTTAGCCCAAATGATCTGGTTTTCAGTCATAGTGTACGTGGTCCTCTTTCTGTTTTGCGGGAGGAATTAGGGAAGAAGGATCCTCCGGAAAAACTGTCAGAATATGTGAACGGTTTCCGTAGGCGCTTTTTTTTGGCGGGAATAGGTGCTCAGAAAAATCTTATTGGTGATCAGAGTAAAATGAAGAAGCACTGATAAATATGCAGAATGTTGTGAGTTTACACCAGGTGATCAGGTGTTGGTTATGTTTCCTTCGCCTGGATCTCCTTTTTGTGCACGATTTACTGGTCCATACACTGTTCTTCGTAAGATGACTGACCAAAACTATCAAATTGAGACTCCAGATTGCAGAACAGTGTTTTAATGTAAATTTGCTTAAGCCTTACCACTCTCGTAAATCTGAGACTCAGCTGGTTAAACCTGTTGCCTCTGGTGCCATTGTTTCTCTTGATGATTCTCCACCATTTTCTGTAGAAGAAGGGGATGATGTGATTGTCCCCGAAGACTGTGTTTTGCTTCCCCGATTAAAGAATTCAGAGACTCTTCAAAATTTGGAGGTTCTGTTTTCACATTTGTCAGAGGTACAGAGGTCAGAATTGAAAAGGCTGATATTTGATTTTCCCAGTTTGTTTGCAGATGTGCCAACTCGCACGCACCTGATCCAGCATGATGTAGATGTGGGAGATGCAGGTCCCATTCATCAGCATTTTTACAGAGTTCCTGTCAGCAAGCGTAGAGTGATGGACTCTGAGGTTCAGTATATGCATGAAAATGAAATTGCTAGTCCTTCATGCTCCAGTTGGGCTTCACCATGACTGCTGGTGAGGAAGTCGGATTCTACTTATAGGTTTTGTACTGATTACTGTAAGTTGAATGCTATTACTAAATCTGATGCATTTCCCCTTCCTCGAATGGAGGATTGTGTGGATCAGGTGGGTAGTGTAAATTTTGTGAGCAAACTAGACCTTTTGAAAGGATATTAGCAAGTGCCTTTGGCTCCTAGAGCTCAAGAAGTAACTTAATTCATTACACCATGAGGGTTATATTCATACTCGGTGAGTTTTGGTTTGCGAAATGCACCCGCAACCTTTAAAAGATTGATGAATAAGGTGACATTTGGTCTGGAAGGGTGCGTGGTGTATTTGGATGATGTTATCCTTTTTAGTGATACATGGGAACAACATTTGGTACGTCTTCATGCTTTGTTGACACGTCTTGCTGAGGCTTGTCTTACAGTCAACCTGGCAAAGTGTGAGTTTGCTAAAGCTACTTTGAGATATTTGGGGAAGGAAGTGGGACACGGTGTGGTGTGCCCAATTCACGCTAAAGTTTTAGCTATTCAGTATTTTCCTCCTCCATCAACCAAAAAAAGAGCTGATGCGATTCTTGGGGATGATGGGGTACTATCGGGGTTTTTGCCCAAACTTTTCAACGGTAGTTTCCCCGTTAACTGATTTGTTGAGGAATTCTGTCAAGTTTGTTTGGAGTGTAAATTGTCAGAAAGCCTTTGAAAATGTTAAACTGTTGCTAACTTCTGCTCCTGTTTTAGCTGCTCCGAGGCTGGATAGACCATTTAAGATACAGGTTGATTCTAGCCAGATTGGTGCTGGGGCGGTCCTATTACAAACGGGTGAGAATGGACTTGAACATCCTGTGAGTTTCTTTTCTCCTAAGTTTAATACTTATCAAAGAAATTACTTGAGAAAGAGGCATTATCTTTAATTTTGGCTCTTCAGCACTTTGACGTATATGTGGGGGGAGGATTACCTGTGGAGGTTTATTCCGATCATAACCCTCTTACGTTTTTGCACCCCTTACAGTCTCCAAGTCAGCAGTTAATGCGCTGGATTCTCTTTTTACAGCCTTACTGTTTAACTGTCCAACACATTAGGGGCTCTGATAACGTAGTGGCAGATGCGTTATCTCGTGTTCCTGATGAGATTGCATATTGTTGTAGTGTTTGAGTTGTTGTTGTTTTTTTGTTTTTGTTTTTTTTTGCTGTGCTTTCTTTGCTGCCTTAAATTTGCTTCCAGGATCTGGATTGCTGGGGGTAACGAGAGCAGAAGGAGAATGATAATGACTGAGGAAAACACTATCATACTGGATTTGGAGGTTATA
This sequence comes from Pseudorasbora parva, assembly GCF_024679245.1. Lineage (NCBI taxonomy): Eukaryota > Metazoa > Chordata > Actinopteri > Cypriniformes > Gobionidae > Pseudorasbora > Pseudorasbora parva. Next base: position 8,143,770 of record NC_090177.1, on the reverse strand, counting down.
TTTAAAACGGAAGTATTTGTTGTTTTTGTTTATTGGTTAAAGTTATAATCCTTATCTGGTGATGGCGGATTTTTTTAAACGGGGGTGTGTGGCGGTTCCGTCAGTTTGTTTAATCCTGAGTTACAGGTGATTGGCTGAGGGAAGGCATGGTGTCACTTTCAGAGAGACTGGATCAAACAGAGCAGCAGCAAAGAGCGCGTTTGGGCCTGGCATCGAATGCAGGAGTGGTTTGTCCGGCGTTTACTCATCATGAGAGTGCCTGAGATCTGACGTTATGTGGGAGTTGGAGGGAGACCACAGCCGCGTCGGAGTTCATGCTGATTTATCTTCCCCGTGTCGATCCGCATTGCCTGTTTGTTATTTGGTTGGACTAATTACATGCATTTCATACTTGCACTTGCACGCTTACATACTGACTAACATGTACACTGAATATCCAACATTTCATGTTTATATTATTTTAGTGTAATAAATATTATTCTTTATGCCGAGGTTGTCTAGCGTCTCCCTTTGTTTGTTGCGGTTTCCGAAAGGAAATCGGGGGACAGGCCCACAACATTAAAGATCCAGTGGTATAAAGGAGTTTGTACTAATCAGCTGGTCAAGAGATTGTGCTCGCCACAGTGTGTCAATCAAAACACATCACAGGATTCAAATTACTCGTCTTTACTTTCTATTAGTATGAGTGTGGTCTGAAATAAACAACTGAATAACATATTCCAATAAATAATTACAATATACACACATACTAGTAATATACATGTCTACATTCTGCAAATTAATGACGGTGACGTGAGTACCAATCACTACCTTACTTAGTGTCCTTAGGTGGAAAAAGTAAAAATCACTACAATTGTAATAGCTTTTAAAACATAAAAATATTAGTATTCCCTTACAGTACATTTATATATATATATATATATATATATATATATATATATATATATATATATATATATATATATATATATATATATCTAGTCCTAAACTACCTGCTAAATGTAACTGTCACGATTCACCAGTGTGAGTGCCCATGATTACCATGAGAGGGAAATCTATCATAAACTACATTACCCATAATCATTCACCCCAGACTCATTAGCACTCACTGTTTACACCTGTGTCTCATTATCCTGTTTTCCATGCCCTATTTAAGCCTGGTTATCTCTGTCATCCGTTGTGAAACTTGTTTTGTCTCACACTGCATTTCTGAGTGTTATCCCATGTTTTATGTCTCTTGGTTTTGTTGGAATTCTTGCCTGTGTCCTGGATTACCCTTTTGCCTCTGTCCCTGGTTTTGTCAGCCTGATTGGACTGGCTACCTGTTATGACCTCTTGCCTGTTTGTTGACTACCAGTGTGGATTACCCTCTCAATAGAAGCTGTGTTTGAATCTCCAACCCAAAGTCTCAGAGCGGTACGTTACAGAAACATTTAAAAATCCATGCTATTATTATTATTATTATTATTATTATTATTATTATTATTATTATTATTAAAGGTGCCCTAGAATGAAAAAATGAATTAACCATGGCATAGTTGAATACCAAGAGTTCGGTACATGGACATCACATACAGTACGTCTCAAACACCATTATTTCCTCCTTCATTTGTAAATCTTGATTGTGAAAAACACCACGGAAAAACAGGTTATTCTCGACATAACGCCACCTGTGACGCAATTGCTGGGATCATTAAAATGTACGCCCCCAACATTTGTATATGGCAGCGCATGCATCACGTGAGGATAGCAAAAATGGCAGATGGAAATAGATGTTATGTTCCAGGCTGTGCAGGGGACGTGGGGACTTTTCACACCCTTCCTACAGAACAAAACTGTCAACAGGCAGTTATATATCCCTGCAAGCAGTAAGTAGTGATTTTATCCACTTATTGACTGCCTTAAAATTTCTGATTAAACTAGAAATTTCCTAGTGAGACAAAATTGACAATAGCATCCCCTGTGTTGTCTAGATCCAATGCAGGATGCTAGTACAATAACAATAGGAAACACCAAGTAGTAGACATCAGTATGACAAATGTCAAAGTTAATATTATTTCCTGCCAGTGTTGTCATACAAATCTACAAAATGCAACCGTAGATACATTATGGCAATTTTGTCGGATAGAATTATAATTTAGCCTATAGGCTATTTTCATTAACAACACATAACTCAGAAGTTTAGTTGCTTACAGATCACTCACTCAATCCTAACGTCATCACCACCACCACTTAAGTTGAAACGGTAATTTTAAAAGGTATCATCAATTTGTAAAAAAAAAAAAAACTAGGCTACTGTACAAACAACATATTTGTACGCTAATGTTACCCACGTCGCTGTTTAGAGTTTGTGATTCAAAGTGAAGAAGCTATCATTGTAAAATCAAACGTTGACTCATTACAGTGATTAAAATTGTTTTTAAGATGATAAAAACAAAGTTGTGACTGCTGACGATATGAGTTAATGTGTAAAGTTAATGTTTTATGCTAATTCACATGCAGGCTGAAGTTATATTACTAATGTTACGTTTTTCAGGTCTTACTGAAAATAAAGACTAAACTTGCCACTCAAAAGCGTCCATTTCCAGTTTCAAAACAATTGGTTGTTCCTCAAAATCTTTATCTTTGATCCTGTTTCTGACAAACATAAGGTTGGATGCATAATCTCTCCATGATTGACAGTATACGGTAGATGTGTTTCTGTCGCTGAAATGAGCTGCGCAGTGAAACAGCCAATCAGAGCCAAACTCTACATTAATATTCATGACCCTTCCAAATAAGGCAAAAACAGAGCATTACATCCTAGGGACAATTTCTGGGGTTGTAAATGGACCTGTAAAACCGTATCTGGACAAATTTTGCCCTTAAATAAGCCACATACCCTCTGTGGATATCAGAGAACAATTTAAAATAGTTTCAACTCATTCTAGTGCACCTTTAAACATACAGCCTTGGTATTTCTTTACAGTACATTTAACAATAAAATACAAAATCCACCAGATTACTGATACAGCTACTACTACTATTATCAGTATTACTACTACTGCTACTTCTTGAATACATAAGGTATACTTTTAAATGACAAACAATGTTAAATAACAACACTGTACAAATGCTGTAAAAAAAAAAACTTTGTGTCAGTTACATTCTTGATGTTTTAGAGTTTTCCCTTTTCATTGCTGCATACTTTTGCAGGGGATGGGGGGAGAGGGGGATACAAGGGGAGAAGTTTCCAGATTAGTGAGTTTTATTATTTTATTGCATGGTGTTGGATCTCAGCTTTTGTCTTAGCAGTAAAACCAAGCGGCAGCCTCCCGCGATCTCTCTTGAAGCCAATACGGAAGTAATGTAAACTGCAATTCCTCAACTGGCCACTAGAGACCGGCTCCAGAAGGAGCAGAATCTCATTGAGCTCCATGTTAAAATGCCCAACTTTACAGCAGAAAAAAAACATGTTTACAGCCTGGTACAAATCGTGTTTTTTGCCTATACGGCTAATTTTGATCTTCATGACAACTGTGTGGGGGGGTGTATTTCAACTCATTTGTTTACGTTATATAAAGCCTTAAAATTCTGCATAATTAATGCCGTGGTTACTTTGAGTGACAGGTGGATAGCCATTTATCCGCCGTCTATAGTCATTGCGTCACCTAAGCTCCGCCTTCCCACATCCCGCCTTTTTGCCCATTTTCTGTTATCCGGGAGTGACACGCCTCGCTCGCAAGATGGCGACGCCCAGCTCGTGTCTACTTTACTCTTCAGAACAGCTTATCGGAATCCTATGGGTGATGTCACAGATACTACGTCCATATTTGTTTACAGTCTATGAGTAAAACCAATCTTTACAAGTAAATGTGGCTTATTCAAAAGTACTTTTACATTTTTTTTACACCTGCTTTAAATGCGTATTGCCTACTGTGCACTGTGTTCCTGACAACACGTTCTCACTCCCAACTCCTCACATATTGAAGCTTTGTCAGGACTCTTCTGTGTCACTTTTTTAACACACAGGGTACCCCTTAAGCATACTTTTTCGATGCATAGGGTGCTACATTGATTTCAATGAGAAACCTCTGGCATCATACATTGATGTGTTGGGCATTTTAGTTAGCCTGGATGCCAGTCGAACTGAGCCCCGCCAACAACATTTGAGGTCGGGAAGTTTGGTCTGGACTTGATCTGTTGTGGAGCAACTATGCCCGAACAGGATCTGTTCAGCCCAATCAGATTGTCACTGTTTATACTGTTTTTGCAATAGATTTCTGTGCCTGTTACATGTTTTTATATTGTTTGCAAAGTGGGTAGGTTTAGGAGAGAGGTTAGTTGCTCCAAAATATAAAAGTAGCCTATAAATATTGACAATATGTGAGGATTTGGTAGTGAGAACGTGTTGTTCCTGAAGCAGCCGGGGCTTTGGTCTGTCATTGCTGCTCGCAGCTATATTTCTTTTTATCTCATTCAGAATTTTAAAATTTTAAACATAAGTATATTTATTTTATCTTTATCCTTTGATGCACAATTTAATATCATCAATCTAATATCATCCGCTCCTCAAGCCTGCATTTATTTGATTAAAAATACAGAAAAAAAATTATCTTGTGATATATTATTACAATTTAAAATATTTGGTTTTCAATTTATTATGCTTTAAATAATGATTTATTTCTGTGATGCAACGCTGAATTTTCAGTCTCGTTCCTCCAGTCTTCAGTGATCATGATCCTTCAGAAATCATTCTCATATGAGGATTCATTATGAGTGTTGGAAATGAAAAAACATTAAGCAGCAGAACTGTTTCCAACTTTGAAAATTAATCCTCATATTAGAATGATTTCTGAAGACTGGAGGAATGATACTGAAAATTCAGCTTTGCATCACAGAAATAAATTATAATTTAAAGTATAATAAATTGAAAAACATTTATTTTAAATTGTAATAATATATCACAAATCACAATATTACAGTTTTTTCTGTATTTTTGATCAAATAAATGCAGGCTTGAAGAGCAGAAGAAACTTCTTTCAAAAACATATAGTAATGTGTCCAAACTTTTGGCCTGTACTGTGTGTATTTGTGTATTTAAATATATGTGTATACTTGTGCATGTATGATGTTGTGGTACTAATGATTTTGCTAATGAGACATTCAGTCATTGAGTGTGATTTACTAATCATTACTTTTTGTTTGTATTTTAGTAATATTTTATTTTTAATATCATGGTAAAAGCCTTGATATTTGTAAATGTGTATTTGACAAAGGTGGAATAAATTATCAAAAGACACGAGCGTCTAATATCTGAAACAAAAAACAAAAAACACTCAAAAAAACCACTTAAACATTTTTGTTCTCTAGACTTCATAGGGCCAAGTGTGCTCTTGCAGTTTTGCCATGGCCACTTATTAAGGCATCTTTTGGCTTGATATTTTTTCCATATTAAGAGGTGAAGTGACACCTTAGTTCAGCTGAAGTGTGTGCATGGCCTTTGTGCCAGTGTCATAGTTAAGCAATAGTCCTCTGGTAACGCAGTCAATATGCTTACGCAACAGTGGTGGCCAATCTTCAATCAGCTGTGACACTGGCCACCACATAGCTACACTGCACTAGCTCAATATACTTTCAGTTTCAGTTCTGGAGTACTTTACTGGCATGCTTGTGTTTTACAACATCCAATAAAACAATCACTTCCTCATTATTAGAAGCTAAACCAGAAAGAAAGGTTAATTGTCAATAACTGTCAATAATTTTCTGATTGACTGAATGTGTCATTAGCAGTTACTATATTTAAATACACTCAAATTAGATTTTGGCACAAAACATTCAAACAGTCACTAAGAAAAGAAATAACCTGAGGGTTATTAAAATATCAAATTAAACCTTAAGGCTGCACATGGAAATAATTAGTGGTGAGATGCACCCTAAGGGCCAGAACTAACCTACAGTATTTAAATTAAAGGGTTTGGGTTTAAAATATATTATATTATATTATATTATATATAAAGTTAAGACCCACTTTATATTAGGTGGCCTTATGTACTAACATTTAAATTAATCATTTAAACAAAAGCACTCATTGTGTACATGCAGGTTTTTACATTTAAAAATACCGCCTCGGTGCCACCAATACGACTGACTATTGTCAAATCATGATTATTCTCACACCCATTATCAACTTTATTAGTTGTAGCTGTGTTCCTTACATCATGTCTGTATGTCATGTTTTTTTTTTTTACACTTATACGGTTTTTAATTTTAACACTAGCAAACCCACAAGTCGGTAATTTGCACTTTAATATTCAAAGTCTTACAGTACTACAGTTCAGACTGGGATTTGTGCGATTTTTAAATGTTGTTAAAATGAGTCTCTTATGCTGAATATGGTTACAATTATTTCCCCCGAAGATTGTTTAATGAATAGTAGGTTAACAAGAACAGCATTTTTTTGAAATAGAAAGTGTTCAAAGAATCCTAAAAGAAATGTTTACACAACTGTTTTCAACTTTGATAAGGATCATAAATGCTTCTTGAGCATCATATCATCATATTAGAATGATTTCTGAAGGATCATGTGACACTAAAGACTGGAGTAATGATGATCAGTTCAGCTTTGATCACCGGAATACATTAGAATTTGTTATATATTCTCGTAGAAAATAGCTATTTAAAATTGCAATAATATTTCACAATAACTGTTTTTACTGTATTTTAGATCAAATAAATGCAGCCTTGGTGAGCAGAAGAGACTTGAAATGTTGATGGATTTCTTTTAAATGTTAAACAGAGCTTTTATTTTGGCAGAAACACACAGGACCTTAGTGATTCTTTTTTTGTGTGAAAGATTGCCATTAAGAATCTGGGAAGATGTCTGCTGCATGTTGCGTTCCCAAATTATAATTTTGAACGACTTAAACATATAGCACCTGCAGAGAAGCATTTACTGTGAACAGAAACTGAAATCTGCGTTGTTCTCTGTCTAACACATGCAGCACGGCAGATAAGATTTTCATACTAAACCATATCACATTCTCAAATCCATCCAATCATAAAACGGTTTAAGGGTAGCACCATTTCAGTGCGATTTTTCTTGCACTTTGCACTTTGAACCCTGGCTAACAAGCCAATAGTGTCCAGCCGATGGCGAGCTCGTGCAGCACTGTCAGAATCAATCCGTGCATATATTACAAAAATTCCCCCCAAAAAAATTGCAGTTTATCTAGTAATTGTTTAAGGCCATTTCACGATTTTAATAAAATCACATGCAGCAAGAAATAATTTCAAGTACTCTTTCGGGGGCCCTGGTCGGCCCCACAGCGGCTTAGTTTAGTTTAGAGCTTTATTTTTCCTCTTGGGGCAATTAGATTAGATTAGATAGTTCGCTTATGCCTTAGGCCAGCTCTGCAAATCTCACTCTTCAATGTGCATTGGCTCGTTCTGTAAACACTCGAAGATAATAGGCGCTCTCTGAAGTGATCCCAATACATTGTGATGTCGATGTAATGTCGAACATGACTGACTAAAAAGGGAACTAAATGGTCGTGTAAATAATTAGGTGATATAAGTATCCATATCTCCGAATCACAACTACCTCCTCTGATAAGTTAGGTCTATAGGGGTTGATGATAATAGAATACATACTGCAAAATATAATCATGAATGACAACTTGAAAAAAGGAAATAAAAATGTAATGATCTACAATAATGTTGCATATTTCTTAACAAGTTAATTGCAAAAAAAGAGATATTGTGAGTGTACAATGGTCCTAAAAGTAGTCATTATTTAACCATGAATATCAATGCAAAGTTTCACCTTAACAGAATTTAGGATCCTTTGGCTCCCTCTAGTGAACAACCTTCAGTGGTTGGGCCCCTAATAATAATGTAAAAAGTATCATAAATTATAAATGTAAAACATTATGGTCTGTGGAGTTCAAGAACACATAAGCATCATTAAAAGCCACTCTTAAAATAAAGCTGATTTTAAGCTGAACCTTCAACATCCTTTTGCATTGTTTGCTTATTAAAATATTCTTCACATTAAGATTAAGTGTTTTTAAAGAGCTGTTAACCTAAAAGATGATGTGCTTGCGATGACCACAATGATGCCGTCATGTGCAAAATCATCAACATAAAGTAACAGAGATGAAGAACGCATTACATTTTTGGTGTGCTAAAGAAACTAAATTCACGTTGACGGTGTTGCACGATATAGATATAATGCAGTGTACTGAAGGTAGAAAACACCAAAATGAACACAATTTAGGCATGCCACCAAAAAAATCCATTGTGTCCATAGATGTGTTTTGCATTTGACATACAATAAGTAGAAGAAAACAGTGAGCAATAACAAGCCTACTTTATGCTCTATACTGTACTCTATCCTCTAAGTTTAGCAGAATGTAAACAGCATTGAAGAGGTTTGCTTGTGTCATGTAAATATCTTACAGCGCTTACGTTCTTACTCTGGTTATTTGAAATAATCACATTATTGGTGCACTTGTAAATGTAGTCATTGAAAAAAGGACTTGTCTTTATTTTAGTCCTGCGATAAGGTTTCCAGTGTAGAGGAATGTAAGCAGACCTTACACCCTGTAAACTAAGTGCAAAACATTCAGAAACTTCCATGGTCACTTCTACTGGACGTAGAGTTTCTCATGTGCCGTCTGTAAGTCAATACAAAAACACAATTACATGATGCCATGCAAATCAAGGGGGAATAATGGTGGAGGCTCTGGAAAGGACAACACACTTTGAATCATTAACAAATAACTGTAATAAATATAAATGGATTTTCATAATTTAGATTAAATTGAATGAATGTACACATTTTATGATTTAGGTCCCTTGCATGAGGATGACCATATTTGGCATCTTAAAGATTGAAACCCCTGTTTTAAATCAACCAAATAATGTGAAGAAAGGAAGGAATGAATTTCTGTTTATTGTTAAAATAATTAACGGTTGTCTTGATAATCTCCTGTTTTTCCAGTACAATTGCAATTAGATATTGCTTTAATATTGTCGTATAAGCCTTAGTATTGTAAAGCATTCCTGGACAACACAACATTAGCTTCGAGTCGTTGCTCTTTGGCACGTCCGGACACACATCTCATGGCGCAACGTCAACTAAACCCCACAAGTCAATTGAGTTCAGTGATTCTGTCAATGCTTAATTTTCTTTGGTATTCTACGGATAAATGAGCACAAATATCAATCTTAATTTTAATAGCATGTCGTTTCAGCTTATCGGATACAAAACAAAAAGGTCCTTTGCCTTTGAATAAAATGTCATGAAATTGCAGTTTCATATTTTCTCAAAGTTTTTAGATGCCGCATACTGCTTTACAATTAACAATTCTTTCTCCTATCTGACATATAATCTATGCTGCTGTCCTTTTATTATATGGAGGACAACATTATGGTGATGCAACTACAGCAATGTATTTCATCAGATAATCAAAGACATTGCGCCTTACAACTAGTAATACTTACTATACACTGTAACACTGTAAATCTTGTTGTCCAGCTGTGTATCGCCCAGTTTGCAGACTGAAGCTAAAGCCCTGTAAGTGGCCACTAGGGGTCAATTCATGTGACTGGGTTTGAGGCTGTGAGCCCAGGAACCTGTCTGTTCAATCAACAGTTTGTTCATGCGCAACTCATCATTTCTCTGGTCTCAAAAGCTCAGTGACATATGTAAGTTAACACAGATTGTGGAATCTTGGTGCTGTTCACTCTGTATTTTCATTCTCACATTGTTTTTGTAAAGTTGTTTTGTCTTTTGTCCACATATTTGTGTGCTGTTTTAATTCAGAGACGATCAAGCTAGTGGCTAACTCGGGAAAGCAGCAAGTCTAAAGTTTGCACCCTTGGAAAGTGGAGCGAGGTGTGTAAATTGTGGCTCCATATATAATAGAGGCTTTAAGGATGTAAAATGTCTACATTGACTGTTACTAGAAATTGTTTTGTTGTGTATTTTGAACCAGGAAAGCTGCATGTGTTAACTGAGCAAATTGTTAGTTTGTGTTATTTTCAAATAGCTTTAAAAATAATTGAATGTGCATTGCATACATATACACAAATGCATGATGATGGACTGTAAAACAGGTGAGGATTTATTTAAACCAAACATTTATTAACAAGCTATTTGTGTGTTTACTTACAGTTTTCACGGTGCTTATGCTGATACATTAGACCCATTAGATACTCTGCAATTATTAAGGAAGCCAAGTGCTGCGACAAGCCCTGTTTGACTGAAGTTGACGTTCATCAGGATCAGTGTCACATTCTTCCATCAGAGATCAGTGACACTCCATAAATCCAGCACTCATGCTCACAGACTTGGCCGATTAGCTGTGCTATCAGTTCCTGTTCCTGTGAGAAGACATTTAGACAGGTAAGCAATTGGGGGTCTTTGTCCCACTTCATGACTGACATGGAGATGGTGAGGTTTCCTTCAGACTCTGCTAGCGACTCGATCAAATCGTTATCATCGAAAAGCAATAAGAAGGAATAGCAGTCACAGCAGCAATGCCTTTAAAATATTTGCATTGTACATTGCATAGCAGATCAACTCATGAATTATACAAAATATAAGCAGTAGGCTTGTCTTTATTTATTTTTAAAAACGGCACATGCAAAAATGCAAACAAGCATTATCTTTGGTATATTGGTTTGGTTTCTATTATCCTATGACGAATTTACTAAAATCAATAACGGTTTAATACTGAGTGACTAATGGTCAAGCCGGCATATGACTTAGAAATCAAACCGCGAATAATATCATCTTCAGCTTTGTGGTGTGACAGGCAGCGGGGTGAGGGACCGCGAGAGCGGGCCAGTGATTAATGTTCACGAGTGCCAGCTGCCTGTCACACCACAAGCATCTTGTCTTGAAACTTCTTTATCAAGTTTGGTTGTCCTATGGCCTGATATACCAGGGCCGGATTAACATAATGGCTAGGTGGGGCTGAAGCCTCAGGGCCCGAGCACAGGGAGGTTCAAGATTGCCTGAGGAAATGATTGACAGCCGATTTGGAGCACCTGAAATTTTCCTGGTGGGCCGCTCGCCAAACCCCACACGCCCCTCATATAAAGGGCTGTTATTTACTGGAGTCCTGCGAGCGCATTGGAACAAACACCAAAAGCCAGGTGATAAAATGCTACCTGATTAAATGCGCGCACATCCTAGACTGGGTAAACTCAGCCTGATCTGCTGGTGATTTGATTTCATCCTGCAACTCAGTCTTGAAACCTGTACATTAAGTTCTACTGCTTCTGTTACACTTTTGCAGGAACCAATCACAGACTGGCTTATTCACCTGGCGCGCCATTGGTGGGTTTAACACGATGACAGATTAAAGATAAGCGATTGGGTCATTGCCCGTTGATCACGCCTCTTGTGGTCTGATTGGTTGAAGGACTATTTAATTACGTACAGAGTTTTTTATCACCCCTCTTGTACAGTAGAAAATACAGAGCAGACACCCCAGACTAATGTTCAATCTTAAATTGAGCTTGGTCTGATAGCCAGAAAAAGCCCATCCAGCAGTCGCAGCTCGAGAGCAGCTCACGCACAGCACTGATGAACTCGTTCGCTGCTTTCACCGCTCTATTGAAATGAAAACAAGTGCCAGGCAATCACTTTATCCATTTGAATGCAAGCATATTCAACATCAGTGTGTATCATCAAACATCAAAACGTATTCAACAATCAATAATCCATCTGTGGATACAAGAATACAAGCTTATTTAACATCACATGTAAAGGCTCTGTGGTGAAACTAGCTGAACGACCTCTAGCTCCGACTATGTAAGCTGAACTGTTGAGGTAAACTATAGGCTGCCTTCACGACTGTACTGTCACCGAAGTCTGGACTTCTGTATTTTTCTGAGGTTCATATAATACATTTTGTGAAATAATTGACTAATAGTCTATTAACACTACTTTAGTGCTGTGAGGATATCTTCTCTTCTGAGCTCTGAGGTCTGTCACCGCTTGTCAATGGCAAAATATATATATATATATATATATACTTGACTTTGGAGTCGGTCTGCGATCTAGCTGAAACACTCAAACCAATGAAATTAAGTTTTAAAAAAAGTTAAAAGAAGATGGGCTTTATGTCCACAGAAGCTGCTGCGTGAGTCACGCGACGCTTCAGTAAACGGTGTGAGATGTCAGTAGCTGTAGTTTCTAAACATTTCATATTTGACAGGAGTTTTAGGATAGAAATGTTGAACAACCAACAGAAATAACCGGGCAAACTACAACCCCAAATCAGAAAAAGTTGGATAAAAAAAGAAAGTAGTGATTTCTAATTTTACTTTGACTTGTATTTCATTGCAGACAATATGAGCACAAAATATTTCATGTTTTGTCTGGTCAACTTCATGTCATTTGTAAATATGCATCCTTTCCTGTCATTCAGACCTGCAACACATTTCAAAAAAAGTTGGGACAGGAGCAATTTAGGGCTAGTAATGAGGTAAAATGGTTAAATAATGATGTGATTTGAAACAGGTGATGTCAACAGGTGATTGAAATTATGATTTGGTACAAAAGCAGCATCCAAGAAAGATCTAATCCTTTAGGATCAAAGATGGGCCGATGATCGCCAGTTTGCCAACAAATACGTGAGAAAATTATTGAAATGTTTAAAAACTGTTCCTCAAAGAAAGATAGGAAGAGATTTGGATATTTCATTCAACAGTGCATAACATAATTACAAGATTCAAGGAATCTGGAGGAATTTCAGTGCGTAAAGGACAAGGCCGCAAGCCTAAGCTGAACAACCGTGATCTCCGATCCCTCAGGCGACACTGCATCAAGAATCGTCATTCATCTACAGTCCCTGACAAAAATCTTGTCGCTTATCTATTGTCTAGAAATACCTGATATTAACCTGACTTTTAATTAATTCATTGGTGTTAGAAATAGCTCATATGAAAAGCTAAAACCCTCCCAAATGATGTTTAATGCACTGAAATAAATAATTTTCACAGAAAAAATATTTAGCATTTAATCAAGACAGAAAGGTCAAATTTTGGCAAGACAAAAGTTTTGTCACCTATACAGAAATTGAACAAATTTACTGCAAATACAAAAATATGTCAGCAAAGTTGTGGTGCTGTGAGATCCAAATTTAATATCTTGTATGACTTCCATGAGCTTGAAGGACTGCATCCATGCGGTTTGGCAAGGATTCATACAATTTATTGATGAAGTCATCAGGAATAGCTAAGAAAGCAGTCTTGCATGCCTCCCAGAGTTCATCAATATTCTTTGGTTTCGTCTTCCATGCGTCCTCTTTCATCCTACCCCACATATGCTCAATGATGTCTGGTGACTGGGCTGGCCAATCCTGGAGCATCTTGATCTTCTTCGCCTTGAGGAACTTTGATGTGGAGATGGAAGTATGCGATGGAGCACCGTCCTGCTGCAGAATTTGGAATCTTTTATGGTTGGGAATATAAGAGGTAGCTAAGATTTCTTGGTATTTTAGACTATTGATGTTGCCTTCCACCCTGCAGATCTCTCGCAAACCCCCATACTGGATGTAACCCCAGACCATGATTTTTCCGCCACCAAACTTCACTGTTTTCTGGGTGAATCTCGGATCCATTCTGGCTCCAGTAGGTCTCCTGCAATATTTGCGGCGACTGTGGTGTAATTCAACAGAAGATTCATCTGAAAAATCCACCTTCTGCCACTTTTCCTGCGTCCATCCCTTTAGCAGGCTGTGGGCCTTGGCAAATGCCACACGGTTTTTCAATTGTCTTTTGTTTAGTGCTGGCTTCTGGGCACTGATTGGACCATGGACGCCATTTCGAGACAGAATCCGACAAACTGTTCTGGTTGACACAGGGACTTCAGGTGACCAGGTCTCGTGGAGCTCTGCTGCAGTGGAAAATGGGCTGGCCTTGGATTTTCGAGCCAACAAACGGTCCTCTTGAGCAGTTGTCTTGCGGTGTCTGCCTGACCTGGGCTTGTCAAAAAACGTCTCCAGTCTCTTCAAATCTTTTTTTTATCCTCTGTACTTGACGCTGAGACACATTGAAGGTGTCTGCCACATCAGCAGTGGATCTGGTCTTCAGCCTCATGATAATCAAAACTTTAGTCTCTGGGTGAATCTTAGGCATGTTTGCAGAGGTCTAGTTGCAGTTGATGTGAAGGTCTAGTGTACTGGGGTTCTTTTTATACACACTTGAGACCTAATTGATCCATTATTAGTCACAGGTAAAGCTCATATGACAACGTGACAACACTTATGTCTTTGCAAAAATTGACTCAATGGGCTTTACCAAGCTGTGAATATTAGAATACTTTTTGAAAGTTTAGTTTTTCACTGAAACATTATCACAAAAGCTGGTGGGATTAAAATGAACCATTTCTTGTAAAAAAAATATATTTCAGCGGCACTTTAGGTCAATTTGTACACAAGTGACAAGACTTTTGTCAGGGACTGTATATGATACTTACAATCTGAATTTAACCATGTCATGTTGACAAATGAAAAAGTCAGCTGCTGTTTATTATCATGTTAAATATGGAGCCTTTGGCCCCAAATACCATACTTTTACATATTCTTCCATTATTTAAAAACTATTGCTTTAATTACCTTGATAAAAACTGACAAACATTAACAAGACCTTTGTTTCAGCACATTTCTTGTAACAGCGTGCACAGCTCTGCATCCGATGATGAACGAGTTCTCAGCGAATCTAGCCAAGCATGACGTCTCATCACACCGGCCCCCAGTTTGCACATACAAATTAGATGCTTTTTTTGCAAGCTCATTTTGTAAATATAAGCACGGTGCTTATATTTACAAAATGAGCCTGCAAAAGCAGAAATAAGCCCTTTTAAATAAAGATCCATGTTTAATCAAATTGATAAATCACAACACTATAATGTTTAGTGAAATTAGGAAATATTTAAGAGATTGTTAATTTAGTTGCATACATATATTTTGTTCTCATGTCACAAGTAATAATATCAAGCCATGGTTTACTGAGTTTTACAAAATTTTTTGTGGTGTGTTTTTTGGTGAAATGTACTAAAATAAATATCATCACCTGTGTACATTAGCCCACTTCTTCTCAACGCTTTTTTTCCTGATGGTTTATTGAACAACTACTCAGAGTCGCCCTCTGTTGTTTCAAAGAATAGCACAACGGCAAATTTAATTTATTTAATTTAGTTTATTCGTTTATTATCCAGAATAAACGCCTCGTCCATTTGGGGAGGAGCGCGCGCAGTCAGCGGAGGCTCACGCAGCTGAGCCAGGCGATATGGCGAGTTAAAAGTGACTTTTATCATACTACCCTGACGAAGGAGAAGGAGCAGTCTACCCTTCCGTCGCCGTCAGTCCAGGTGCTACTCAGTGTGACAAAGACACAGGCTATATAAATTCTCTAATGTTGATAAAGGCATATTTTTTTACACATCACTATACATAGGCGATGTCCTTATTAGGAGAAAAAAGATATAGTTTTAAAGGGGGGGTGAAATGCTGTTTCATGCATACTGATCTTTTTACACTGTTAAAGACTTGGAATCCCATACTAAACATGGACAAAGTTTCAAAAGTTAAGGTGGACGTTTGATGGGAGTATTTCTTTGTCAAAAATACTACTTCCGGTTAGTCATAAGTTTCGTCAAGTTTTTTGAGATCATGCGTCCCCTTTGACGTTAATGGGGGCGGAATTTCCTTGTATGGGCCTTACGGACAATTCTACCGGAAGAGCGTGAGCGAGAGAGAGAGAGAGGGAGAGAGCGAAAGCAACAGCCTACGCCCATCAAAGCGCTGGCTTGTAGGATGCGCTGAACAGGTGATGTGCACAACTAACAATGTCACCAAAAAAGTGCGTTTTTGGTTGCCAGACCAAGACAGTCCTGCACAGATTCCCCAAAACCCCGCGTTAAGGCAACAGTGGATGTAATTTGCTTTTCCGGATCAGCAACTGAGTTGTGCGAATGTTTATATCTGTTCGCTGCATTTAGGTGCCGACTGTTTCATAAACAAGGCCCAGCTCGACGCCGGATTTTCCAATCGCCTAATGCTGAAGGATGGAGCAGTCCCAACGATAAAGGTCCCAACGTTAGAACCGCAGGCGGAGAGTAAGACTGCTTCAAATGTCTGTGTCTTTGCCTATGCTCATCAAGTAGCCCAAACATGATCAATGGAGCATGCGATGTGTAGTGCGTGTACATTTGTTTAGCTGGCCACTATATGTGTAACTTTATGTTTGTGTATTGTAAAAGCACTCCAAACAACAATACACAAAGAGTGGGGAAATATGTTGAACTAAATAAGCGCGCTTCTTCATTCAAATGCGCTACTATTCCGTGTCTTTCTATGTAAACACTAACTTAGCCTGCCGTGCAAAACCAGTCCGCTTAATAACGTTACAATTGTCTACACAAACCACGCGTAAACACACACACACACACACACACACACACACACACACACACATGTGCACAACTGCACTTCCCACATGTACACCTTCAAAGACAAAAATACGACGATATAATTCAAGTATAAATATGTAAATAACACAAGTCGCTAAGCATATTATATAGTTAGTGTATAACTTGTACCACATAGAGACGTCCTGCTCTAGTTGTTTTTGCTGCTGCTCCTGTTCAACTGCAGCCTCTGGGTCTGATTCCGGATCATAGATGTATGGCTGTATCTGATTAAAAGCCATATTTTTATTTTTAATAAAGTTTTTTCCCGCTGTTAGGGATGACACAGCTTTACGACGCACTCAACCCAATAACAGCGACGCGCACACGTCATTCTTTAGCTCCGCTCACACGATACGCCCCCATCCGCTCGGCTTTTTTTGGAAAGACTCGGAACAGCGCATCTTTCTTATATAATTATTAAAAAAATAAAGACTTTTCGGAGATATGCAGGATGCAATGCTACTCTATAGGTACTCAAGATTGACATGACACTGACTGAAAGTGAGTGTTTCACCCCCCCTTTAACGAGAAATATATTGTCGTTTAAACTAAACAACATCTCGTTATTACAACATAATTGAGTGGGGGAAATAATTAGGAAAACATTGTTCACTGTTGTTCACTAAAACATTATGATTACTTTAGACAGGCCTACTTTATTTGAACCAATTATGAATGCCTTGGTTATACAGTACTGGCCAAAAGTTTGGACACATTACTATTTGTAATGTTTTTGAAAGAAGTTTCTTCTGCTCTTCAAGCC
Organism: Pseudorasbora parva; assembly: GCF_024679245.1. Lineage (NCBI taxonomy): Eukaryota > Metazoa > Chordata > Actinopteri > Cypriniformes > Gobionidae > Pseudorasbora > Pseudorasbora parva. The sequence continues at coordinate 8,126,536 of NC_090177.1, read as the reverse complement.
TGCATTTATTTGATAAGAAAATTGTGATATATTATTACAATTTAAAATAATTGTTTTTCAATTTATTATACTTTAAATGATGATTTATTCCTGTGATCAAAGCTGAATTTTCAGGATCATTCCTCCAGTCTTCAGTGATCATGATCCTTCAGAAATCATTCTCATATGAGAATACATTTTCAAACAGTTCTGCTGCTTAATATTTTTTTCATAACCTGTGATACTTTTTATAATACTTTGATGAATAAAAAGTAAAAGTAAAAAAGGAGCAAATGTTTTTTAAAAAAGACATCTTTTGTAACAACAATACACTACTGGGACGATATATCTTATGATCACTTGCAGAAATTCCACGTGCGTTTCCCAAAAATGTACTTAACATGAACGTGTGAGAACAAAGTGCTACTTAAGAGTCGCTGTCCATTTGCGAAGTGCTGAAATATAACCTTATGTGGAATCGATTCCTCGGAACGGTTCACCATTGTCATCTGATGTGGATTAGCAATCAAAACACGTCTATAGAAAGCAACTACCTACAGGCTGAGGCACTGACAAAATGGCTGGAAAAATATATTATTTTCAACAGATTTAAAGGGCATCGTACAAACAAGAGAAACAAAACATCTGGGAGGACATTGCTACCAAATTAAAATCAACCAGGGGGGTTAAAAGATCAGGTAAAGAGGTCCGCAAGAAATGGCAGGATTTTGCAAGCCTGACAAAAAGGAAGAGGGCACTGCAGAGGAATGTCCAATACATGGCTGGTTTTCGTGCACGTCAGCAAGTCATTGACATATTGTTTTGAGTTTATCTCTATTTTTCCCAGTCTTTGAATATATGTTCTACATTACTTATTTTATTCTTTTTTTTTTTTTCAAATGTGTATTTGTAATTTTTGTTTGTTTGTTACCTGCCCTCATTTAAAAAAAAAAAAAATACATATATCTATATCTATATCTATATATATATATATATATATATATATATATATATATATATATAAAAATGTATTTTGAATAAAGTTAAAGGTGTAATCTGCCGGTTGTCCTGTAGGTGACCTCATAACTCTCTCTTTTTACCATACACTTAGAGCTTTACGATTACTCCAGAGCGATCATTTTCAAGTGCTACTTAAGTTACGATACTTTTGGGAAACAGACCTTAATAATAAGATCACTCGTACGATTGTTTTTACGATCAACTTAGGCAATGCTTTTGGGAAACGCAGCCCTGGTCAGTAATTTGGGGTCAGTCATTTTTTTTTCTTTTTTGAATTAAATCAATCATTTTATTCAGCAAGGATGTGTTAAATTGAAAACAATTTACAGTAAAGGAGATTTATATTATTTGAAAATATGTTTTTATTTAGAATAAATGCAGTTCTTTTGAACCTTTTATTCATCAAATATATTAGGCAGCAGAACTGTTTCCAACACTCATAATGAATCCTCATATGAGAATGATTTCTGAAGGATCATGATCACTGAAGACTGGAGGAACGAGACTGAAAATTCAGCGTTGCATCACAGAAATAAATGATCATTTAAAGTATAATAAATTGAAAACCAGTTATTTTAAATTGTAATAATATATTACCATATTAAAATCAAATTCTTTATTTTTGATCAAATAAATGCAGGCTTGATGAGCAGAAGAAACTTCTTTTTAAAAACATTACAACTAGTAATGTGTCCAAACTTTTGTCCTGTACTGTATGTATTTAAGTCATAATAAAGGCTATTGTTCACTTAGATCTATTATTACACCAACAATACATAAAGTCTTCAGTTTGATAAACAAACTAATCATTACAGCCTTATATAAAACGTTTGAATATGCACATTGTTTTGCATTTTGTGATTGAAATACTATTTTCCAGTCATACATTTCGTCATTGTACATTGACTAACTGTGTAAATCTTACATCATCAAAAGCAAAAGCTCAGAACGACACATTACAGAATACGAGATTATATAATCACTGAATTTATGGGTTAATATTTGAATTTGATGTTAATAATTGTGAAAATTAAATTAAATTAAAACTCTGATTGTGTATAATTTGCACATAGCCCTTAATCTCCAGGAGAAAGTGAGTGATTGTTTTAAACATTTTTATTATGTGTGTAAACAGTACATAGAATACATTAACGATTTACAACTTTGTATAATGTTATTGTATAATGCACAATATGTATTAATAGGCTATTCGTAGTCATCAGAAGAACACATAGTAAAGTAAAATAAAACAAAGTTAAAAATGGTTAAATAAGGGATAAGGAGGGATATGAAAAGCTTAAAAAAAACAAGGCTAGGCCTAAGATATTTCTTTATTGTGGTGGCAGTGGCAACTTAGCCTATTTCTAAAGGACGAACCTGGCATTACATTATAGTGTCACTCTCAACCATGTCACTCTGAACCATCTGTTCAGGCAACGCCGTGTAGGCTGCTGAGGCGGCGTACTTCTCAACGACGTTTGTGTCACGCATCTGTTGAGGTAACGTACCCCTTCTCTCACGTAAAAGTACACGACCGTCTACTTCGGTAGGTTATCCGTGGCACGATCGGCTCGCCATAAGGTGAAAGTATAAACAAGGCTTAACGCAGTGTCCTGACCAGGCTTTCAGCGGCAAACCAGACTTGAGCCGAGATCGATCAATCGAAAATCAAAGCCAATCAGAAGAGTGTGTGGGCGGGCTCTCTCTACAAACGCTCTGACTGCCTTCACAACTAAGTGAATAAGTACAATATCGAATTCCTAAATCTTACACCATTTTAGCATGATTAAAAATTGATACTGCGTGACTTTATCATAGAATTCACTTGTTTGCTCACCTCGAGTTGCCAGTTTGAACATACTTTTGAGTATGTAGCAGAAAAGTATGCAAGCTTCGGGACATACTGCTTCGCCATCTTTGACAATACTTTTGACAATACTCCTTATTTCCGACCGGAAATAGTAAACCATCCGGGCATCTTTGGAATACTCTTTTCAACATACTACGATTTGGGACATACTAATTCTATTTTCAAATACTATTTAGTATGGATAGTATGCGAATTGGGACACAGGGTATGTCTTTAAAAGATCACAAAAAAACGCTATTTAAACTCATTTTAAATTCTTTGTACATTTAAAGGCCTGATGAATTGAGGGATCAACTTTTCCTTGAGCTTTTGATATATAAAAGGTCATGCTAATATAAGAATATCCTGTAAGTTTCAGAGCTGAAAACTTCATTGTTAGTCAAAGAAAAGCTTTTATATAGACCACCCAGCTAACACACGACGTAACAGTTACGTAATTTATTCGTACTTTTTTGGTAATTTCATGACTTACCAACTAATCAGTACGATCTCTGAACGTTACAATATTACCAACAATGTTCCAGATACGTACTCTACACGTAATATTTTGGTAATTCCATGACTTACTGGCAACGTGAATGCAACGTCACCTGCTCGTAATTTCATTACCATCATTGCAGGTTATATATGTTCTGTCATGATTGGCAGAATTTGCTATTTAAAATGTGTGATTAAATGTCAGACAAGATTAAAATTCCCCTTAAGATTATTGTTTATTTTAAACAATTAAGAACACGGACGATCTTTTTATATATCAAATATAAAAGTGACGTGTCACGTGACACGATGCGCGCGCCTCCACAACTGAAGAGTGTTTGCGCGCCGTAGGCAATATTATCAACAGCAGTTAATTTTTCTGGAGTGTTAAACTTTTTATTGCATAATATTTCATACAAAACGTTGGAATAATGACAGATATGGCCTCTCTACATCTAATTTAACAGTAGTAGAGACTGAACGAGACTGCGCTCGCCTGGTGGCAGTTGGGAGTTGCCATGGCAACCGTAAACACACAAACAGCTAGAGAGGACCAGAGGACAGCCTCGACATTTCGCTCTCGTTTTATCGCCATTTATCTAAAAAAAAAAGTTCAACAACGGTGTCAGATTGGTTAAGTAATATTACCTACAGTCTACTTTAAGTATTTATGTTAATATTTATACCTATTGTTACATATTTATGTGGTATTTTTCCTGAATCATTTGAAATGTCAACTAGCAAACGGTAACTTACGCTAGCACAGCATATGTTATGTTTAACATTATAATGCCGAGCATCTTGAATGCTTTTATTCATGTTCTGCTGTATCTCCGATATTTTTGTTAAATAATTTGGGTGTTTTATTCTTCGTTTTTGTGTGTTTTTCAAAATAAATGAACTGAATGAACTAAAGTCACATTGAGTCTGCATTCGTCATTCACATTCATTGAAATAGCCTTTAAATTAGTTTGGGCAAATGAGGACATAAACTACAGCATATGTCCGCCTATTGAAAAATGAATAATTATAAAAATTACCAACTGATTACCAACACACAACTAATAGATCCATGACGTTGCCACAACGTTGCAGTTACTAACTGGCAACGTTACAATGTTACGTTGTGACAACGTATCTGGGAATTTCACTTTTCCAGTTGCCACAACGTAACTAGTTACGTCACCACGACGAAAGTTTAGTCAGCAGATTACGTTGCAGTTACGTAACAGCCACGTATTTGTGTTAGCTGGGCAGGCCCAGAAAATGATCGTGTGCTTCTACTGATGTCAGTGCGAAGAAACGCCGCCTCTACAGAATAATGAGCACGTGTAGTTCAGTAGCCCCGCCCACAGACTCATGGAGGGCTCGTGCTAGCAGCTGGTCAACAGCAATACATGTCGAGGAAGATTAAGATATTGCGCTATTCCTGGTTGTGGAAGAACAGTCGCTGCATAAGCTTCCTTTGGATCCTAATATTAGGAATGAGTGGTTGATCTTTATTTTTAATGAAGTTCCAGCTCACGTGGGGAAGACATGATCACTTCAGTTCACTGGGATCATTTGTGAACAAATCTCCAGTTGATGCTGGATTTGGATCCGACAGGAATGGTGCAACACACGTGAGTAAAACGTGTTTTCATATGTAATAGTATTGCATTGTTATAGATCGTTTTGCTTATGTGTGTCTAACAGAACATACCTTTAGTACGCTGAACTCAGACACGTATGGGCCAGGGCTCGCAAAGCCCGGCAGGCCGATGAATCTCTTATTCCGTTATTGTTCTGCTATTCTCTCTCTCGTTGACATCTGAAGGACGGCGCACACGGCAAACGTGTATGTGTATGCGCTAGGTTCGCGCTTATATCGTCTGATCTTGCGGGCTATGTGTAATATAAAAATAATAGTCCATTCAATCGTGGGTTGATGAGAAATTAAACATTGTGTTTGTTTGAAAAAGACGCTTACGAGCCCTATGATCGAGATAATCATTCTGGTTGCTTCTCCCTCATTCTCTCCTCTCCCTGAACTGACAGGGGAGCTTAAACTCATTAAATATGCAAGTCTTATCCAATCCTTGCCAGGGGCCTTTACTTCCAAGTCTCCAGTGCGTCTCCCAAGTCTCCCATCAGAGCCCAGCTTTCAGGAGAGAGCCTCAAAACCAGTGTAGAAAATAGCCTATTACTTATTAGTTATGATGTTTTGAATTGTAAAAACCACACAAACGTCATTAGTTGACCTCAGACAACAGTATAATTTTTTTTAAAAAGCCAGTCCATGACACCTTTAAATAAAGCACATAATCTGCACTTGTCATACTTGGTATGCTGTTCCAGCCACAACGTCGCATAAATATAAACTGTTTATAAAATAGAATCGGCGTGAATCGCAGTTGCAGCTGGTTAGTACAAAAAAACTCTATAATTAATAAGGAAATGTTAATTTTTCTCTCGTGGTTAGGACAGTGATTTAAGGGGCTGTTTCAGTATTTGTTAAGTCTGTTGTAAAGTTCTTTTAGTGGGTTTTTGTCCACATTTTGTTTAGCTATAATGTGATTATTTGGGATGTTGTTGTTGTTTGGCCAGAAGGATGCCATATCCTAGGTTTTTGTGAAACGCCACCACTTCTGCTACAGATTGCGCAATCCCCTCGGAAAGGTCACACTAGACGTAGCACCGCCTCCGTGTTTACAAAATGCTCATGTGTAGACTAACCCAAACATCCTGTAGCAAAAAAGGAGCAGTGCAAAATGAACAATTTAGGTTAAAATGTATATAAATATTTTTTTATTCTTGAAAATGGCCTATGATTTGGTTAGATAAGTCCCCATTCCTCGTCTGGGATCGTACAGAGCCTCTGAAGCCCTTCCTTTGAAACTGCATTGATTTGGACCTTCAACCGCTGGTTCCCATTAAAGTCCATTGTGTGGAGAAAAATCCTGGAATGTTTTCCTCAAAAACGTAATTTATTTTTGACTGTAGCAAGACAGACATAAACATCTTGGATGAGATGGGGGTGGGTTACATTTTTAGGAAATTTTTATTTTAAAGTGAACTAATCTTTTAAAGGATACTTCTTAGGCTGTAAAATTGTATTGTTTTTTAGGACATTCTTCTTTCAGACAAATACAATTGGCGTTATATAAAAAAAATATCCTGACTCTTCCAAGCATTATAATGGCAGTGAATGGCAGACACAAATTTTAAGACAACAAAAAAAGTGCATCCATCCATTATAAAAGTAATCCACACAGCTCTGTGGGTTAATAAAGGCCTTCTGAGGTTAAACGTTGAATACGAAAGGCAGTCTGTCGGAAGCTGGGTATTTTACTTTATAATGAGTTAAATATGGATTTTTTTTATTTTTTATTTTATTTTTATTTTTTACAATAAACCATTGATTCGATTCAGACTGCCCTTATTAACACCCTGGAGCATTTGTTTATATGGCATTTTCTTACATCAGACACGGAGTAAAACAGCTCTGGAAAAACTTGGACTTTCTCAATGCTAAGTGGTCTCTTAATTTTTCAGAGCTGTATTTTTTCCTGCTTAAATCTAGGCAAAATCATTACTTTTATACTAGGCAAACAGCATTTCTTACAGCAGGTGCTTTCACACACTAGAGCATTTGGAGCAGAAATGAGTTTTGGTTTAATTTGGTGTAAATGCATTCCTCCAAACTCAACACCAAAAGTAGGCTCGGGTTCAAATGAGCTCCAAATATTCTCAGCCTCTTCAATCAGGAATGCACAGACGGGAGAAGAAACAGACACAGAAGACAGAACACTTTGATTAAGTCGCTCTTTTAAATTTTGAATCTATTATGTGAACTACTGCTTTTAGCGGGTTCGGTATGCTATATTTTATATGCCAAATTCACTGAAGTATGAACATAATCTCATTTAATTTTAGGGTTGTGCCGATGGAAGATATCATCGCACATTGTGATGGCTGACCGATATCACTATGGTGCCCTGACAACCCCCCCCCCCCACCCCCCGCAGGGATTGCTCTGTAAATTAAATTAAGAGTATAACTAATGCATATAGCCTACGCTATTTTAAATACTATAGTATATGCAAGAGAGAGAGAGAGAGAGAGAGAGAGAGCTATACATTTTGAAATGATAAACGCTCAAACATCAATTATTTTCTGTCAGTGAAACAACTCACTCAGCCTGTAAAACAATTAAACGATTATGTGTAAATAATGGTAACCCAAAGAATATAAGAAAATTAAATATTAGTTTAAAAAAGTAGATAGATTCCTAGCCTTTTCCCCCGTAAAGATGCGTCCTATGCTGCTCTGTGCTTTGAGATGAATGTGGGACACGAGCTGGACACCTTTTCGAATATCTTTGTCTTCGTTTTCTCCTGATGTTGCAAAGCAACACTTGTTGTAAAAGGGCTGAAGAGCGGATTTTATCTTCCACAGGGCCAAGACATTTAGGCTATGTTTGATTATGCAAATGAAAGTAAAATCGCAGGGTGTGAAATGCACTATTCAAATAAACTTGACGAGCCTTAAGTCTAATAACAAGCACAAACATAAAATTTAATCAAATAAAATTTGTCAAAAGGTATTTGTCCTACAGTATTTATCATAGATGTGAATGAGTATAATAGACTTAATTAGGCTATACGCAAACAAAATGAAGAAACGTTTATAATTTCCTGTGAAAATGAGTGTGACGCAAGTGAAGATTTGAGAAAAGAAACTAGATGTCCAGTGAGCTAAAATGGACTAACATTATGCCTATTGTTAAAATTCACGGAAATCGGAAAATCGGGTGACCAGATCGCAAAACTGAATTAAAAAGCTGGCCAATCTTAAATTGGGCTCAGTCCACCTCTCTCATCCAGGGCTGCAATGTTACATCTGCAAATTTATTTCCTTTGTAAACAAAGCTTTGTGCTTTACTCCTGTGGTTATATAAAGCAGCATTCACATACAAAACACTGGGTTAATAACAAAAATATAGCTTAAGTAGAAAATAGTATTTATGTAAAGAGATAGGCATAAAATAAAAAGTGCCCAACTCTTCTTAAGTGGAAGGAAGCTACTTTTTCCCCCTATCACGTGCAACCTAGTGAGTCCTTATTTGGTTTACTAAAATAATGAAATTATAGTTTTTAAGTAGAAAATAGTATTTATGTAAAGAGATAAAATACAGAGTATAGTATATTATATATTTTTATAAGAATAAAAACAAACGACGATATCATCATTCATCGCAATGTTTTACTGTAAACATCGTCAACTGCCAATTTAGGGGATATCACCCAACTGTGTATTGTGTATCAGAGTCCTTGTTAATTTCTTCATTATATGTATTCATCCAGACTCTTAATAGCTTCCTCTTGAGAGTAATTTCTCCATTCATCTGGGATTGTGCCACTTCCCTCAAAGGTTTTTCCGTAGTGCTTTTCCAGATCTTTCTGGAATCTGCACACAAGCCACTTCCAGTACGGCAGCTCAGAGAGATCCGGGGTGATACTCCATGCAGCATATTTAGGACCTCCTTTTCTGTATTCCTTCCAGAGGACTGTATCATCTGAGCTATTTGGATGGAAAGATCGATCACTGGCTACTGCTGATGTGCAGATACTGATAGATAGGTTTGTTGTTCCTCTGTAACTCCACCCATTCAGTCCATTATTACGATGGAAAGGAACACTGTGATCTCCACGATGGCCTTCTATTGTGTTGGTGCAGATGGCTGCACAGAAAGGACACTGAACCCAACAGCACTGACAGAAGTGATTGATCAGAAGCTCATCTGGTCTGTCTGTGTGTTCCAGCTTCACTGGAAAAGTTTCTGTGCTGAATGTGCTGCGTATGTCAGACATTATAGAAGGAAGTTCTTTCATTATCACATCTTCTAGGAAGCTGACTTCAACATCATCATGATTAACTCCAGTGAAGTCATTCAGAGAGAATATCAGCACATCAGAGAGCTCTTGTGTGAAATTATTCAACCATGTATCAGCATCTCCATTGATCTCTTTAACCTGTTTGGTGGATGCATGTGCTGCGTTTCTGATCTTCTGCTCCAGCAGTTTAATGCTTTTTTCCATCTTGGGCCGAACTCTGTCTTCAAATCTTTCAGTAATGTACTTATTGACTTCTGCTCTGATGAAATTCTTGAAGTGTTCTTTGGGATTGTTAATGTAGGTCATGTATGCTTTGAAATCCTGTTTTACTGCCATTGTCCTCAGAATGTGTTTCTCCAGTTTTGATCGATTTCCATTTAGTGATTCACAGTTTGTCATCATTTCGTCTGCTAAATCTCTGGCAGTTTTTTTGTAGACATTCTGCTGAATGGGCTCTTTCAGTTTGTTACAAACAAATTCACCAAAAATAGCAGCTGATGTTGTTCCTTGACAGTATTTCTGGAAAATTATGATATACTCCTGACTTTTCCTTTCAAAATAGAGAACAGGATCATTGCCTTCCCTAAACATTTTGTACTGATCAGTGAATGTCTTGTTTGCTCTGTGAAATATGCAAAACACCAGATCCACAAAGAATTCACCCTTGAATACATATTTCACGTTTTCCCCTTCCTCATGCTGCTTTATTCTTGCCTTTATGTAATCTACGAGTTGTTGAATGCAGCTGAAGTTGTAGCCCATCTTTGCAATGTTAAATGACTGAATCATTTCTTCTGTGTGTTCAGTGATGTCTGTGATTAAGGATCTTATCTGAGATTCATCCTCTTTAGATAAAACAAGACCCATCATCTCTTTACCTCGTTTGTATGCATTTTTTAAAGGTGCTGTCTTTCCAGTGGATTTCTTCAACCGTACATATTTTGAATAGCTTGGCAAAGAGATCATATCTTTGTGCTTACTGCTCTCTTTCATTCGGTCTAAAGGGAGACTTGCATTGGTCTCACTGAAGAGCTTTATCACATCCTTTAATATGTCAATATCTTTGACTAAAGGAGTGTCTCTGATGATCTCAGCTGTCTGTTGTTTCCAAAAGGACTCAAACTGTGTTTTCATGAAATTTTCATCATTTGCTTGATCTTTAAATTTTAAAGCAAGTTCTTTGCTCTTTTCAAAGAGTGTGTTTTCATGATGTGTCCTCTGAGCATCCATCTTTTTCTTCAGGTGACGCTGCTGAAGAACCCCATTTAGTTTCCTCTTAGTTTCTCTCACAATGTTTTCTTGAAGCTCTTTGATTTTTATCTCAAAGAAACCTTTCCACTGATTCAGTACAGATGCATCTCTGTCTTTCTTAAAGAAATGATACATTGTCTTTTTCACTTCTTGACTTTTTGGATTTAGTTCTCTTTCAAGATTAAATTCTTCAATGTCATGAATTGCTTCATTTTCTATTTTATTCTGTAGTCTGTTTTCAATCTCCAGCATTGCACTGCGAAGGCTCCAGGTCCACTTGCTGTATTCGGTCTCGAGTTTTTTGTATATTGCAATTTCCAGGGAATTTTTGAAGCTGAACACAAATTGTTCATTCAGCAAAGCCTCCCAGAGATCTTGAATGCGGTCTCTTAGGTGTGTCAGCATTATGCCATCTGATTTTGAAGCGTGTGTAAGAATAGTTTCCTTCAGTTCTTGAATGTTCTCGCAGTAGTTTGGGTTTGGTGGTGCCATGGGTGGGCTGCCCTCCCAGAGCTGAGCAAAATACTTCACATCATTTTGTACATCAAACGCAATCACGTCACTGAATCTTTCTGCATCACAGACTTCCTCTTTAGCAGCGATTTTGGTCATTTCATCCAGTTTCTCCTGCAGTCGTCTTCTTCCCTCCATGTTTTTCTCTCCAGCTGTGACATCTGAGACATTCTGATGCACGAACATACAACTGGGACTCAATCTGACGTTCTTCATCCTCATGAAAGCCTGAACAACAATCTGAAGAATGTCCTGCATCTCAGATGGGTTTTCTCCAAAGATGTTGACCAGGGTCATATTGCCAAGACCAACAACAAATGTGGCCATTTCATTGTCACGATGTGTTGTTGAGCTTCCAGCCAGTTCTGGTGCACGTAGTCCTTCAGTATCAACAACCAGAATATAGTCGAACTTCAGCTCTGTTTTCATCTCTTCTGACACTTTGACCAGCTGCATGAAAGCTCCTCTGGTGCATCTGCCAGCACTGACGGCAAACTGCAGTCCAAACATGGCATTCAACATTGTGGATTTCCCAGAGCTCTGAATCCCTAGAATTGACAACACAAAGACTTTCTGGTCTCCCAATTTCTTAACAAGTTCACCTAGAACAGCAGTGACCCAGGTGAGAGGAACATGAGCAGCATCTCCATCCATCAGCTCCATCGGAAATCCAGAGATCATCATCTCTGCTGCAAGACTTGAGAGAGAATGGAAGTCAAACTGCAGGCCTTTCTTCTTCACAGATGACCACGATTCATAGATCTGACCAAACTCTCTCATGACGTGCTCCAAGCCAAAACATGTTCTATTGATTTGCTCAAATAGTTTTTCTAGGTTTGTTTGTTCAGTCTGCAGATGATCTAGATTGGTAGGATTTTTTTTCAGTGCTGAGACTTCATGCCATTTCTTGTCATATTCCTTATTAAGATCACACAGCTTCTCTGAAGTGAACTCATCTAGCAGGTTCATCATCCATCTGAGAAAATATTTTTTTTCATTGAAACTTTGTGATTTCATTGTTTCAATAAATGTCATCATAAAATCTTTTAATCCTTGATCCATCTGCTTTTCTCTTATTTCTCTCATGTTCTTCAGTTTGGTACTTTTATCTTGCTCTAGATTTTCTCCTTCTAGATGATGCAGCTCTTTGTTCTTTTTACACCAGTCATGCCACAGTTTCCCCTGACAGGGCAGGTTTGTTTCCTTCGCTGTTGATGGATCCTTTCCTCTCAGTAATCCCATGATCTGAACTGCTGCCTCTTTCCCTTTTCGGCATTCTGGATCCTGCTCATCTACTCTGATTCCTGGGTGTTTGGCCACATCTTCAAGTTTGAAGGTCATTTTCTGTTTGCTCAAACTCACTCTGATCGTCTCCATTATCTGATTCGACACATCCGACTGGTTTTTGTCCAAAAGGCCGTATATGAATTTTCCATTCCCCAGTTCAGTTTCATCACAGTGATTGTCAGTGAGCAGACAAATGAGAGGTTGAGGAGATTTGAAAAGTGATCTTACCAAACCCTTGTAGTGGTTCTTCTGTCCAAAATCAGGTAAGAAGAGGACATTCACAGAAGCCATACTGGTCAAAATCTCATATTGTTTCTCATTGGCTGCTGCATCACCATGAAGATTACAGAAAGCAACACAGTCATCAAACGCGTCAGTCTTTTTCCCAGAAGGGCAGTACCAGGCGATCTCCACCACTCCATCCATCAGGATTCTGGTTCTGCTGCTTCCTGAGCAGTTCCTGTGGAAGAATGTGTTGTGTTTCTCATTGATGAGGCCGTTCATCAGCTGAGACTTGGATGAAGACACTGAACCAAACCTGAAGAAAGCCACCATTGGAGTCTCAGCCTTGTAGACTGGTTGAGTTTGACTAATGATCTCATTGTTGGTATGTGTCTTCTTCCAGCTCTTGTTGATTTGTCTAAATGTCCAGAGAGGAAACTCAATCTGTTGAGTGAATGGATCAGGAACAAGCAGAGGCAGTGAATACTGACACTGTGAGAGTTTAGTCACTATCAGCTGCTTCAGGAAACCATCAGCACAATGAAACACAGCCAACTGAACATCCATTGGGTGAATATCCGGGTTGTAGTTTGCCTTATCTTTTTTACCTTCTTTCTTTCTGTGTTTTATGACTATGTATCTTGCTCTGTAGTCCATGTTCATCAGCTTTTGTAGGAATGAGTTTACCAGTTCAGTCTCTTCCTGTGGTTTCTGCAACTGAAATGATGACTTGGTGATTTCAAGAATGTCTGCTCTTTTCATTTTATCTTGAAATCTTTTTGTCAGATCTAGTCTATCATAGAGTTCTTCAAGCTTGATATTTTTTTGTCCAACCTTTGGGTTTTGACCAGTCTCATCTTTCTGTAAATACATGAACACATCAAAACAAATTTGTTATTGTGCAACAATAGCAGAGATGATAATGGCTTACCCTCATGTCGTTCCACACCCGTAAGACCTGTGAATCGAAGTGAATCGATCAATGGTTCGGATCGCCAATGTCACGTGATTTCAGCAGTTTGGCAATTTGACACATGATCCAAACTACTGAAATCACAGTGACATTGGCGATCCGATCCATTGATCGATTTGCTGATTCATACCTGTTTGAGTCTTTATTTGAGGAACACAGAAGAGAAGACAATGCTGAATAAAGTCATAGTTTTTGATATTTTTGGACCAAAATGTATTTTCGATGCTTCAAGAGATTCTAATCAACCAACTGATGTCACATATGGACTACTTTGATGATGTTCTTATTAGTTTTCATGGACATTAAAGTGGGCATAGACTGCATATGCTCTATAACTAAAATATAAAATATCTTAAACTGTGTTCCGAAGATAAACAGAGGTCTTACAGGTGAGGAACGACATTAGGGTGAGTCATTAAGGACATCAATTTCACTATCCACTTTTTTAGAAACTAGGGTAACACTTTACTTGAAGGGGTGTGCATAAGACTGACATGACACCTTCATAATCATGACATGACACGTGTCATGAATATGAAGGAGTTTTATGCATGTTTATGACAACTGTCATTAAGTGTCATTCGCTTAATTATGTCATTTTTAATGCAATGATGACATTTCGGAGTTGTCTTTGTTATGACAACTTGACATAAACCAATACATCATAACCTGTCAGTGTCTTTTTCATGACAACTTGACATTACCAAGACAACATAACCTGTCATAAACATGACATAACAGATTATCAAATTTAAGAACTTACTTAGCTAAGAGGGTTAACCGTAAACTGTAATGTGGTTGGTTTTGATGTTGACTGAGGCCATTATAATGTAATTTCATAATTTCAGTGGCAAAAGTTTAATTTGTCATTAAAATGTAATTGGGTGTTAATACGCTGTCAAATTATTTTTTAATAACAGCATCATTAATATTTTTCAGTTCATGTTTTATTTTATTTTTTAAGTTTCCTCCACCAGCTTCAACAGAAGGTTAGATAATAGACAATTTCAAATATATGAAAAGGAGTTTGAGAAATAAAATCAATCATTTAATTTTTAAGACCTGCCCTCTCACAGAACTGACTCTTAAAAACACAAGGCATGACTTTATACACAGGTGACCAGCACCAATTAACGCAAAAAGGGGAAAACACGTACACAAATAATGGCCATTACACAAAATAAACATATATATATCAACATCATATACACACATAAACAAACACAGAAAAATAACACTTTGTCAAATGACTTCACTTTATAAATTATCTTCCGATGTATACAAATAAGAGAAATGGTCTTTAGAGCCCCACCCCGGGCTGAACAAGGAATGGTTGCGGCTAGAGCCTAGGCCGGAACATTATATATAGGGCCAACGTTTCCGCCCGAACCCCTTTTGACGGTGCACCAGCACACGGGACTCCGACATAACAAACAGACAAACAAAGAAATGGTAAGAATAAACTCAAACTATTCGTTAAAGAGTGAGCGAAAGTTTAAATAAAGTTTATTAAACCCAAAATAACGTTGTTGTGAATTGTTTTTACTTACTGCAAACTAAATTGACATTAAACACCTAAACAAACTAACCTGACTGAGGCTCTGTCAACAACTGTTACAGCGTAAGTTACACATTACCAGTGGTGCCACCATAGACATCATGGGTTTATATGTCTATACCACGCTATCATTTTGAGTTATATTTATAGTTTTTAATGACTCTGTACGATTTCCTCTATGATGCCATATTTCAGGTCAAGCTAAATATTCATGACACTGTTATAAAATAATTTGACAGAGTATTGACACTTAATGACATGTTAATGACAAATTCAACTTGTACCACTGTAGTTTAGGTCAAGAAATATATTCATGACAATGTTATAAAATATTTTGACAGAGTATTGACACTTAATGACAGTTGTCATAAACATGCATAAAAACTCCTTCATATTCATGACACGTGTCATGTCATGATTATGAAGGTGACATGTCAGTCTTATGCACACCCCTTCAAGTAAAGTGTTACCGAAACTAGGTTCATTTTCCAAGTCCCTTAAACAGTTGAGTTTTACTGTTTTTGAATCCATTCAGCCGATCTCTTTATCTGGCGGTAGCACTTTTAGCATAGCTTAGCATATTTCATTGAATCATATCAGTCCATCAACATCAGTCCTCAAAAAATGACCAAAGACTTTCAATATTTTTCCTATTTAAAACTTGACTCTTCTATAGTTACAATGTGTACTAAGACCAACGAAAAATGAAAACTTGCTATTTTTTTAGACCATTATAGCTGGGAAGTCTTTTTTTCATTCCTGCGTAGGAACTTTGCGGCCATCATGGGTGCAAGGATATTACACAAGGTCTGAAAATAGGCAAAGTTTTGTCAACATAACCAGTGTGACAATCTGCTTGCACAGAGAGCGATTTGTAACCATGGAGATGTTTGTGAGAGACGATTTAGAAGATATTTACTTTGGTGCAGATCTTGAACCATATCTATTTGAACCGGAATAACAGTTACACTGAAGATGAGCTTTTGAAATGTGAAAGAGAAAGTGTGGCTGAACAGACTCGGGCAGAAGGGACGAGGAGAGCAGATTCCAACTGGTAAAACAGAGAAGAGTCAAAATTGAAGACAGAGAGAGTGCGCACGCTCTGTCGTTTCTCTCTGTCACTCAGCTAATATGTGCCCTGTCATCTACAACACTTATAAATCCTTGGCACAGAACGTAACATCACTAACAAAGTATTTTGTACCATAGAGAAACAATACTGGCATTTCCACATTCTATTTTAATCAAACTATGCACCAAGTTACCTCACCAGAACTCTACAACAAAACTACTAACGTTATATACTGTATATGCCGTACGTAACTCTTTCCATGTTTTCCAAATAGTCATCTGGTCCCAAATGCTTTGAGGAATCACGCAGTTTCTTGTTTGAATCTACCTGTGTTTTGATATCTATGGTTCAGCGCAGTCAACCACTGATTCTTTCATTACTTGATTTTTGTTGGTATTCTGTGAAACATGATGGTAAAATACACCTTCGACTCACTATCACAGCCCTTTACAACACAGAGAACCATGGCTAATCGCACAGTAAATCCACAACTTAATTTACTGACTGCAACTCTGCATTATCTGCAGCTACACAAACTCATTGCTGGTCGCATTGGAAGTTACCTATCTGAGGACTACTTTCAGGCGTTGCTTAATATCAACACGCTGCTGAACCCATGGTACAGCCAGAATACAGAATAGTCAAGTTTTAAATAGGAAAAATATTATCTAAATGATCTAATCTTTATCTAAATCAAGTCTTTTGTCATTTTTGAGAGCGATGCTGATGGTCTAATATGATTCAATGACGAATGCTAAGCTATGCTAAAAGTGCTACCGCCAGATACAGAGATTGGCTGAATGGATTCAAAAATGGTAAAACTCAAATTTTTAACTCTAAGGGACTTGGAAAATGAGCATAATGAGTGGAGTGGAGCACACTGGAGTGTTCCTTTAACAATGGGAAGAACAGCTGCTGCACCCAGTGAATGGTCCAAAAGGTTTGTATCTCCAATGGAGGAATCGCTATTTACATGGCGAGAATTCGCAAGTGGAAAGACTGAATGCTTCTCCATAAGAGAGAGGAATCCTTTTATTTTTTATATTTAAAAATGTGTGTGTGCTGCTGTGCTTCTGTGTGTGTAACTGATCACTTGCCTTTAGAGAAGAGGCTGTTTGGGTGCAGCACGTTTTCATGTTTTCTATTTCTGTTCTTCTGTCGTCTTCATAGTCCACTGGTTTTAGTCTCATTAGTTCATCTTGCTTCTGTTGTTCCATTTCCCTCATTTTGTCTTCATACATTTTACGTTGCTGTTCTAAGTTTCTACTTTTCACTTTGTTGTGATTCTGTCTGTCTTCCTCCATCATCTTCTTGATCTGTTCTATTTCTACTTTATGTTTGCCCTGAATATCTTCTTTCTCTCTTTCTATTCTTTGCTTTTCTCTCTCGATTTCTTTAATTTTTTCATCACATTCATCCCTTATGTTTTGTTCTTTCTCCCTCCTTTTCCCATTCTCCTCTTCTTTCCTCTGTCTTTCCTCTTGTAGCTTTGTCTCCAGTTTTTCTTGTTTTGTTTTGTATTGTTCTTCAATCTTTCTAAATTCTTCTCCTCTTATCTTCTTCTCTGTATCATGATTCTTTCTTTCTGCCTCCAATTTAATCTTCAATTTCTCTTTTTCTTTTTCATATTTGGCCAGGAGTTCTCCTCTCTCTGTGTTCAGTTGTTCCACTTTGTCTCTTAGCATCTTCATCTGTGCTTCTTGTTTTTCTCTTTCCATCTGCTTAAACTTCTTACATGAGTAGTAACTCCCTCCATTAGCTGTCACCCTGTCATTGATTTTCTGCAGTAATGACGACACCTGCACACGGTCTTCAGTCTCATTATTATTGAACACATGGTATCTGTTTCCACACTGTTCAATGAGGTTCATCAAAGCAGATCCTGGTTTTCCCAGGAATTCTTCAATGGTTTTTCTCTTTATATCATCTCCTCTGGTGAAGAGCACTATAGTGTACATTAGGGAGTTTTCACCAAAAGTCTCTTGAATGATCTTGACAGCGTTTTCCTCCTCCTGAGTGAAACGTCCCACTGGTATCAGTAACAGAAACACATGTGGTCCTGGCAGAATCATGGAGATGCAGTCGGTGATTTCTCTCTGGATTTCTTCATGACTGTGTTTAATATCAAACAGTCCTGGAGTATCAATCACAGTAATGATTTTGCCATCTATTTCAACCATCTCTCTCTGACACTCTTTAGTAACTGACTCTTGAGACAAGTCTTCTTTAAATGCTTCTCTCCCTAAGATGGTGTTTCCTGATGCACTCTTCCCAACTCCAGTTTTTCCCAACAGAACGATCCTCACATCATCTAAAACCTCTCTTGAATCTGAAAAAGAGAGAACTGTTTGAGTCATGCTGCTAGTCTTTTAAAGTCGCGTCCTACAAGTATTTAGGAGCAATCTGTTTGAATGATCCCAAATACAACAGAACAAACTAAAATCAAATAAATTGTGATTTTGACATAATTATGTAAATGTTAGTGTGGCATGAAGAAAATTATTAACACATCATCCCTGACAATTTACTGAAATTACTTCTCAAAACTATAATCTATTTATGGCCTGTTTAAACTGATATTAAACTCTGTTTGGTGGGTGTTGAGATCTGATTACAAAACAATTTTTTAGCTACTGTGTAGGGTTGTAAATCTTTGATCACCATAACTTAGATGGACCATAACTAAATTCTGCTTAAAGATTTTGCACAAAAACCATAAAATCACTGCATGAAAAAAAAAGGTTATTTCTATGTCTGAGCCACAGCATATCTTGGTCTTTTGGAGATTGTGCACTTTCCAGTAGTGAATGAGTTGCTAGTATGTCCACGTTTTATAATTTAAAGTGGGTGTGACACACACATTTTCTGATCATTACCTTTTTGCTGAACCTGCATCTCAAATGAGATTACTTTCCTCCTCATTTCCTCAAAATTTTCTATTTGTGCATCCAAAAATGTTTCTGTGCATGGAGTAACAAATTCTACTATTTTCTTCTGCCATCTTCTCCAGTTTATTCACCAACATGGACACTTGTCTAAAGCCCACCCTGATGATTTCATTGGTCCGAACAATTTCTTTTCGGTGATAATTACTCCTCTATGGATCGAGGTCAGACCGAACTGCCGACCTAAAAATGTTGTGGGCGGGGCTAAGTTCGGCTGGCATCCAGGCTAATGAGAATTGTTCATTTGGTTTATAAAAATGTTATTCATTAGAATTGAATAATCACCTCTGTAATAATTACAAATTACTTATTACGAATTAAGTTGTTTCCACACTAATCTGTTAAATAATATAATGATGTAGTAATGTAACACAAGCTCCGCCTAACAATGCCTGTTTCGGAAAGTGACATTTTATTAACTAATTTTGGGAGGAGCACATTCAGATAATTGAACCAATTAAACAATGGAGCACATCAGCTAATCAAACCTAATTAACAAGGGGATCACGTCAGATAATGTAACCTATTTAAACAAGTGGAGCACCTCAGATAATTAAACCTAATTAAACACATGTGGAGCACATTAAGCTAATCAATCTAATCAATGTACATACATATACAACAGATTTATCTTCTCTTGTTGACCGTTTTTATCTCCTCGCTTTAATTTACTAAACTCTCATTAGATGTCATCAACACAATCCATAATACATTACAGTCTAGTTCTAGAGTATCTTTATCACGTTTGATACTCTGGGTTCGGGCAAAAATTCCAAGCCCGGAGCCCTCCCCTGGACAGCGCGCCAAATACGCATTATCTTTACTCTATTTAATATGATGTAAGTGTGAACTTGTGAAAACAAGATTAAAAAAAAATAACGGGCATTTTTCAACGTCTTAAGGATGTAGGTTTTGAAGCAATTGACCCGGGTTCCAATCCGCCTTTTGCCGAGCTGGCTCGTCTGTTTCCCATCACATATCACATCGGAAAGGCATTTACTTTAATATATTTGCTTAACGAAATGTTTAATAATAATAAAAGCATTTATTGGGTCGGGTTAGGGTCGGTGTAGGGAGGGCTTTTATTGTCCCATTAAGGCTGCACTCATTTAATAATTTTAATAAATATACTGTAATCATTTACACTATTAATATTCCACCGTGTTTATGTACAACAATACTGGAAGTGCTAACAGTATGTATCTGTCAAAATCACGATTTTCACTTAGTAAATAGCATCTACAGCTATTTGCAGTTAATGCAAATTTCATCCGTCCCTAAGAAAATATTATTTTCACTTAATGCAGATAGCCGCTGCCAAATGATAAAACTGTTTTTGTATTTATCCTTCTAAAAAAATAATATTTATAAAAAGTTATATCAAATCTCTTGAGAGGTGATGTGTATGTGTGGGTGTAATCTAACTCTCTTGCCAACAAAACTTACACAAGGCATTCCTTTGGATGGCAACTTCGCTTTTCTCTTTGTTGCTCTGTTTGATTTTTCCATCATCTTCGTGATCACCATCCTCCTCTTCTTCTGCTGTGACTGAACCTGCAGATCTGCTCTGCTCTTTATCCACTGATGAGGATTCTCCTGCTTCCTCGTACAGGTTTTCTTTGAGCATCTTCTCCACTCTTTCAAGTGTTTCAGAGAGCAATCCTGAATTTCTTTCATCAAACTGAAGATGTCCACCTCTGCACTCTTTTATGAATTGATGAATATGGTTATTGTGTATCTCTTTCTCATTAGTCAACACTAGAGTGTGTTCAAGAGCCTCATCACTGAATTCATTCAGCACATATTTCACTCTATTTCTATCATTCTCACTGAAGTCGTTCTGCTGCAGCACAAGTATGATCACATGAGGTCCAGGAGCAGACAGATTCACACACTCTTTCACTCCCTGTGTGATCTGAGACTCTAACAGATTTGGGTGCAGCAGGTGAGCAGCGTTGATGACTATGATGTCTCTGTCCTTTAGTTTTCCTCTGTGTTTCTCAATGTGCAGCTCTACATCAGCAGGTGGCGCTTCACTCTGAAACGCTGCTCTTCCTAGGATGAAGTTTCGTATTCTGCTGTTTTCTTTTACATTCTTCCCCAGCAGAAAAATCCTCAAATCACTCACTGGAACACACAACACAAATAGCAGTACTCACGTGAGTCCATGAGCAGAGATAGCACAGTTTAAATGGCATATTTTAGTAACACATCATTCTAGGCATTATATTGACCTCCCTGATACACACAAAGATTCTCAAGGATTCAATGCAACTTTGAATATTATGAATGATTATATAATTGCTGACTTACTTTCTGGTCGGTCAAGAGATGGACTTCGCAGGCCTATTTAAACTGCAAATAAAATAACATGCAATTTAAAAATTCTCTAATTATTTTAAAAATAGCCTATTACTTATTAGTTATGATGTTTTTGAATGTAAAAACCACACAAACATCATTAGTTGACCTCAGACAACAGTATAAAAAAATAAAAAAGCCAGTTCATGACACCTTAAAAAAGTGATCCAGTTGCAAGGGCAGAGTACCTTGCCAAAAGAAAAGCAAGGTTTTGTGTATATCTAGATAAATTACAACTTAAATTAAGATGTTATGTTTTGTGGTAATTACACAGTTATTACATGTTAATAATAGAAATGTTTTGAATTTCTAGTTCTAAAGAATCGATAATCAAATGTTTTTATTTATTTTTATCTTGACCTACTGTTACTAATGAGTCTATTTGAATGAACAGTAGATTGATAGTTCCCTTTCGAAAGGGAACTCGCGCTGCGTCAGCTGACGCTATGGGGAAAGCCTTCAGCGTGACAGGTGTCTGAAATCGCTATCAAATCACAATCCTACTGACCGTCAGCAGCTTGTGATGTCATCACCGTGCGACCAGGAAGTATAAAAAGGCACCGTGCCAACATGACAACATCCTTTTGTCTTCAGGGACTGTTTTGTCTGGTTCGCTAGAAAGTCTTTCTAAAGTGAAATGAAGTGCACACGTAAATCCAAGGGAGCGTACAGGAAGTGCGCTGATCCGTGTCCCAGGTTTCTCACGCCTGGGGACACGCACACCCTTTGTGTGCTCTGCCTGGGGGAAGAGCACGCGCGGGAGGTTCTCGAGGGGGCTTCCTGCGCAAACTGCGAGCGTTTTTCCGACTGAGGACGCTCTGCCCTCGCTTGGCCTTCTTCTCGAGGGAAGAAGAGCCAGCATTTGGGAGCGGTCCCGCTCATGCCGAGGCTGAGCGGCGCCGTTTGTCCTGGGGCTCCCAGATGGATCTGGCTCATCGTCTGGGGAACACAGTGCTCACGGACGATCAGCCAGGTCGCGAGAGCAGGCGGACGGAGGAGGAGTCGGATGGAGACTCCTCCTCTTCGTCAGCCCGTGCTTTTCCAGTCGATCAGAGGATGGCTCTCTCCGGGCGGCCAAACACATCGCAGTCGCCATCGGTCGATGGCGGCTATGGTCGCCACGGAGAGGCATCGGTGGCTAAACTTGGTGGGCATCGGGGTAAAAGAAAAGGCTTTTCTCCTCGATTCCCCGGTCTCGCCCTCTGGGCTTTTCGGCACCTCCGTCGAGGCGGTGGTGGGAAAGTTCAGAGAGGCGAGGGCGCGCTCAGCGGCGTATAGAACGTGTATTCCGCTGAGATCTGGGGCGCCGCCCAGGCAGGAGGGTGTCCCTGGCCCATCAAGATCCGAGGATCATCAAAAAAAAAAAAAAAAAATGGGCCAACGCAGTAGCGTGGCCTCTCGTGCGCCCCCTCCGTGGTGGAGTAGGACGTAGAAGAGGCGGGACACCCGCAACAGGAGGAGGGACATCGGGGAGAAGAACCGCTTCCAGCGCCCAAAGCGAGATGGTGAGTCTCCGCCCCCGAGGGCGCGGAAGTGATGTTGTGTCCCCTACTTTGTTGTTCTGTTGTTTTTCCTTTTTCTCCCCGGGCGCGCTTTACACCAGGCCGCGCGGGCTGATGATGAGCGGAGGTGAGACTCTGACGAAAGCCTGCCAGGCCGGTGTGTGCTCTGCCCGCACACAGTGCATCGTCTCTGGGAAAAGCGGGATTTCGCGGCCGCCTCCTCGGCCTTACATGTGAGAATAAAGCGCCCCACCCTCAGGTTAGTGCGCCGAAGCATGCATGTTACATGAAGTGATGAGGCACTGAAGACAGCGGGTGAGTCCCCTTTTAGGGCAAACATTCTTCTTTTCAATGCCGTATGTTTGTACTCTCTGCTTCCCTGAGGGATATTTTGTCTACAAAAGCTGAAGAAAAGTGTAAAAGTTGGAGAAGTGGGCCTGTAGTTCCCCAGTAAAGGTGGCTAGAACGATGTTTGTATAAACACAGTGTGTTTATGTAGGCTTATGTTTGCTAGTGTAGCAACAGTAGTTTATAAGGCTGTTTTCTCTTCTGGATATGTGTAATATGAGCAGTTGAGGCCACCGCACATGCAGCGGGCATGCAGCGGCGATATAAACTGACGTATGTTCTCCTGGCGAACTTTTTTAGCTGTAGCCACCTCTGGGTAGTGGTGGCACCTCTGCTAGTGAAATACCTAGATGAATTTGTGAGGTTAGGCTAGCGCATGAACTGCAGTAAGGTCTGTCCCAGTCCTTTTTAGGGCCGTTGTTGTGGGATTATCAGACCGATGCTAGTGCATCAAGTTGGCCTAGGCTGTTGATGGGATGACGGTGGCATCTCGCGGTGGCATATCGCCCTGGCAGTTGCCCCGGGCTCCTGTCGGTATCCCCGCAGGAGCTTTGTATCCCTACCCGGCCTCCCCGCAGTAGGGTCGTCCGGCCAATGCCCACCCCCCTTCTGCATTTGGGGGTTGTTATTAATGCAAAAAGGTGTATAGCAGAATGAATCGCGACTCAGCCAGTGGTCGTGGGGACGGTGTAGGCGTCTCTTCGCGGTACGCAGTTAGACTGGTTTTGCTAGCCCCGCCCCCCAGAGCTAGTGCGGCCGCCACTTCTGGGCGGCCCCCCGGCTTGGTTCAGGAAATGGCCGGTTGTGTGTGTTCAATATCTTTCACTTTTTGCTCTGTGTCTTCTGCTTCACCTTTTAGGCTCGGGTCGAGCTGTACTTCGCAACCATCTGAAAGCATCGGTTGGTAGGATGCTCCCCTGGAGTCGAAACACTGTCACGGCTGACGCCCTTGCGCGGACGGCGGACCGCTGGACGACCAGACGGCCGCCCTGGAGGCAGGTGGCGTAAGTTGTACTCCCCTCGCTTTAGAGGGTTTAAGGCGTTTTATGCTGAGTGCACTGCTGTGGGCATTGTGTTTTAGGTCCACGCTGGTAGGCACTGCCTGAGAGACTGCGCCGTCGCAGAAGGCTGCTATGGGCCGCTGGGGCGGACTGACTATAGAAGGCTGGCTGGTGGGAGACGCCAGCCGAGGCAGTCCGGGCAGTTAACTCTGGGTCAGGTGGTAGGCCTCAGTAGGCCTCCCTGCGGGTGAGTTCCGACATCGTGACCCATGTGAGCGGGGAGGGTTCTCCCCAACGATGTCGGCTGCAGCAGAAACCTCGTCATAAGTAGGCCCCTAACGGCCTCCCTGGGGATGAGTCCCCAGGTAGTGACTGGATACCCAGTCCTTATCAGCCAGCAGATAGCCACTGTCAGCCCGACTTTGAGGGGCTCGCTGAGTTTCAGCACGCCTCACATGGCGTCCCCTGAGGGGGTGACCTAGGGTTCCGACCATTGGTTGGCAGGATCTAGGCCGCTTTAGGCCTCCTGTAGGGTGAGCCCCGGTTCCCAGGTCTTGCAACAGTGTGTGTGGGTGCTAGCCAGGCGGCTAGCATGGTCTGCTATCAGGGACAGGCCGCTTCAGGCCGTCCTATGGTCGTTTCCCGGCCCTGCGGGGTTTCCGGTGGGATTTGCCATCGGATAAGCACCGTCTGTCACCAATCTAATAGGGAACTGCCATTCGGCAATAGGCCTCTCCAGGCCGCCCTAAAAAAGGACCGGACTGTACGTAGGCATCAAACAGGCCTCCCTGGAGGCGAGCCCCGGGAACACAACAGCTCCCGACAGTTTGCTCGTTGGCTGGCAGGAAGTAGGCCGCTCTAGGCCGCCTGAGGGTGAGCCCCCGAGCTGGGACGCTCGGTAGGCCAGTGTATTGGGCTGTCAGGCCTCTTCGGGCCTTTTTGGGAGGGGATTCCCGGACCTGGTCTCGGTGACAAGCTAGCCATTAGCATAGGTGGCTTCTGGCGTTATAGCCTCATGAGCCCCTGAGGAACCAGTAAAGCCACCTTCCTGCGGCTCTTAACAGCTAGCACTAACGGTGCCAGGTAGAGGCGCCTTCTGGCCTCCCTGGAGGGGAAACGGTTCCCCTAAGCGGGAACGTAGAACTGGCTTTGGTCTTACAGCTAGCGGCTGCCTGCCATTGGGTCCCGGCCTGGGCCGGTATAACTCAGTGGCGGGCTCGTGCCCTAGCACAACGAGACTCCGTTTCTGCTGCGCAGTCCCTTCAGGACAGGGACTGGCTAGCCTACAGCATGGTTTACCTACCAAGCTGGCTTAAGAGCTCCCCTCATTGAGGGTCGTCTGCGAGCTTACGGCCGCTTGAGTCTGATCAGACGGGCAGGCCCCCCTCGGGGCCTCCCGGGTAGATCAGTCCATAGGCCTTTTTTAGGCCTCCTGAGCACCCCTGTAATAAATGTGCTCAGTAGATCCTAGGATCAAGCAGAAGAGACTCCCCTCGATGGCAAGGGTAAGAAGCACTAAGCTGAGTACTGCTCTCCAGGATTCCCATCTCCGAGTTCCGGTCTGAGGAGGACATTGCCAGTTTACAGTCCCTCAGTCTGGATGCTCATAAGTAAGAGCGATGTCCGGAGGCTCTGTTTTGACAGACAGGGTTGGCCAAGCTGGGGTGTCCCACAGAAGTGATGCCAGGTGAGGCCTCCCTGGTGGCATTCGGTGAAGGTTTTCCCGAATTAGTGACGGCTGGTGGTGCCCTCGGGTCCCCTAGCTGCATTCTCTTAAGGGACTCCTTCCTTCGAAAGTAGTAGGTCCCAGGCCCTCGAGCAAGCCGAGAGTAGGAAACCTCAGTTAAACCTTGTTTAGGTTCTCTCTTAGGCATATAGCTTGGGCTATGACCGTAGGGAATGATGTCACTGGCAGCCTGTGTGGCTAGAGGGGGAGTGGTTCAGACTTTCCGCGAACACTCGTCCAGGCAGTTCTCACTGCTAGTAAGGGGCGTGCACTCCCCTCAGCATGGCGGCGTGGGTATATCGTTTCCCGTAGCGTCAGCTGACGCAGCGCGAGTTCCCTTTCGAAAGGGAACGTCCCCGGTTACGTATGTAACCTTAGTTCCCTGAGAACAGGGAACGAGACGCTGCGTCACATGGCCATGCTTCAAGGTGTGCCTGCCCACAGTTCCTTCAGACGAAGCAGATGTTGTCATGTTGGCACGGTGCCTTTTTATACTTCCTGGTCGCACGGTGATGACATCACCAGCTGCCGACGGTCAGTAGGATTGTGATTTGATAGCGATTTCAGACACCTGTGACGCTGAAGGCGTTCCCCGTAGCGTCAGCTGACGCAGCGTCTCGTTCCCTGTTCTCAGGGAACTAAGGTTACATACATAACCGGGGACGATTTTAGGCCCAATATTACACTAGTTCCATATAAAAGATGTTTTTATTTATTAAACATGTTCCTTGAGGTTTTGTCTGTATTGTTTTGCACTTCTTGTTAATTAAATATTATTATATTACTGAGTTATATAAATTGTTCTGAGTATTAAAATAAAGGCAATTGAAATCAGAATAAAATGCATTGACATTTTTACTTTTATCTTGTGAATATCAATCATTATTGATCACAACGTCAGGTGGTGCGACCGGTCATGCTCAGGTGGTGCAACCAGCATATTTTCATTTAAATGTATCAATTCCCACTGCAATTGCAACATACCGTAAGAAATATAACTGTAAAACTTTATAAAACTAATACAAATCATTTTAACAATTAAAAACAAAAATAAAAACTCCTTATCAAAAAATTGGTGTTTGAACACAAAGAAAAGTTATTTATATGAATTGGAATAAAAAAGACAATAAATAAAGAAATGGAAGGGGAATTTACAATGCAATATGCATCTAAGACACTACAATGACTGATATTTAAAAGTTCTCAGTAGTGCTAAGTACATTAAATGTATATTTATTTAAATTAATATATGGTCGCACCACCTGACATTTTCTGGATGGTAAAATCAGAAATCTTGTTTAATAATGAATTAATGCTGCCTAAAAGCTGTAAAACCAATATGAATCAACATCAAACATTGGTTTGGACATAAAAATGCATTTTAAAACCGTTTTGCTTAAAAAAAAATAAAAAATAATCTTGAAAACCTTATTTGTCATTGACCCACCCCCGAGCGTAAGAGAAAGTCAAGAGTTTGTCACATTAATATGCTAAAGGTATATGTGACCCGTTTTAACTCTGGCTAAGATCCCTGTTGTCACTGTCGCCCCACTGAATGTACCACTGTCAGATTATTTGCCTGAAATAGACGGTTTGAAGATGAACAGTACAACATTCTCAACTGCTCGTTTACCTAACTCAGAGACTCTGTCAAACTTTTCAGCAAAATTGTCACACCTGTCTACGTCTGCCCAGGCTGACATACAAAATTTGGTTGAAAGATATTTGACTTTGTTCAGTGACTATCCTACCACTACACACGTGATGAAACACGATATTGATGATGGTTCACATGCACCTGTTAACCAGAACGCTTATCATGTCAATCCACTTAAGAGAGACCTGATGGGGAAGGAAACTCAGTATTTACTTAAACATAACTTCGCAGTCCCTAGTTCCAGTCCATGGTGCTCACCATGTCTTCTCGTCCCTAAGCCAGACGGTACTTCGAGGTTCTGTACAGATTACAGAAAAGTTAATGCGTTAACTAAGGCTGATTCATTTCCACTTCCACACATGGAAGACTGTGTAGACCGTGTGGGTAATGCTAAATTCGTAACAAAACTGGATCTACTAAAAGGTTATTGGCAAGTGCTGCTCACAGAGCAGGCATCTGAAATCTCTGCCTTTGCCACCCCTGAAATGTTCCTACAATACCGGGTTATGCCTTTTGGCCTTCGAAACACTGGAGCTACTTTTCAACGTTTAATGTCCATTGTGTTATCCAAAGTATCAAATTGTGAGGCATATTTAGATGATGTAGTGTGTTATGCTAACACTTGGGAAGATCATCTGAACCCTTTAGAGAAAGTCTTTAAACGTCTCAGAGATTCTAATCTTACCTTGAGTCTAGCTAAGTGTGAATTTGGATGTGCTACAGTCACATACTTGGGTAAAGAAGTCGGTAGTGGTCATGTTCGCCCACTGAACTCAAAAATTCAGACTATCCTCAACTTTCCAGTCCCTAAGACAAGAAGAGAGCTCCGCCGATTTTTGGGAATGACCGGTTACTATCGATGTTTTTGTTAAAAAAAACTTCAGATGTTGATAGCCCTCTCACCGGTTTACTGCGTAAAGCAGTCTCGTAACCTCCCGAGGTAGGGGGTGCGAGGGTACCGGGTTCACATCCCAGAACAGCCCCCAGTTTCTGTTACGACCGCAGTCGCAGCAAAAAGGAAGCCAGTCTCAATACCAGAAAGATATCAAAATGATATACGTTTATTTACTATGAAAATAAGGGTTTTGGCGTCAGGGGCAGACACAGCCAAAACAAACAAAACAATCTTCTTTAGAACCTAAATTACCTCACCAAAAATAAAGAAAACAAAATACAGCTTAACTTACCTCTCCCTTAACCATAAACAAAGTGAAATAAACATAAATAAATTGGCATCAAACCCCCTACCTCCCTTAAAGTGGTAATAATATATACAATAGTATTTACAGTAGTACTCTGGACTCAGGGCGGCAGAGAGGAAATGGCGGAAATCTAAAAACTATACTGACCTTACCTTGTATCAGTCTCTTCTCTCTTCTTTCTCTACAAATGTCTCCACTGCTAAAACAACATACTACCACAACAAAATCAACAAATGCTCTGACTCTCGCAAACTCTTTAAAACATTCTCCTCTCTCCTTTGTCCTCCTCCTCCCCCTCCTTCATCAACTCTTACAGCTGATGACTTTGCATCATTTTTTACAAACAAAACATCCCTCATCAGCAAACAGTTCTCCTCATCACAAACTGACAAGCACATCTCACCAACTAACACGAACACGCTTCCATCCTTCTCTCCGCTCTCCGAGGCAGATATTTCTAAACTCATCCTTTCAAATCACCCTACTACCTGTCCTCTTGATCCTATACCCACTCACCTCCTTCAGGCCATTTCTTCTTCAATCCCTCCTGCACTCACTCACATTGTCAACACTTCTCTTCATACGGGAACCTTTCCCACAGCATTTAAGCAGGCTCGGGTAACCCCACTGCTTAAGAAACCCTCTCTGAATCCAGCACTTTTAGAAAACTACCGACCGGTATCCCTTCTGCCTTTCATTGCAAAGACCCTTGAGCGAGTTGTGTTCAATCAACTCTCTATGTTTCTTGAAAGGGACAACCTCCTAGACAACAACCAATCCGGCTTCAAAAGCGGCCATTCGACTGAGACTGCCTTGCTCTCGGTAACTGAGGCACTGAGACTGGCAAAAGCAGCTTCCAAATCCTCAGTGCTCATTCTGCTGGATCTGTCTGCTGCTTTTGACACAGTTAACCACCAGATCCTCCTGTCAACACTTAAGACGACGGGGATCTCAGGAACTGCTCTGCAGTGGTTCAGGTCTTACCTCTCTGGTAGGTCCTACAGGGTGTCATGGAGAGGTGTAGTGTCTAAGTCACATCATCTAGCTACTGGGGTTCCCCAGGGCTCAGTCACCACTTCTTTTCTCCATCTACATGTCATCATTAGGTTCCGTCATTCAGAAACATGGCTTTTCCTATCACTGCTATGCTGATGACACTCAACTCTACTTCTCATTTCAACCAGATGATCCTACAGTCAGTGTTCGTATCGCTGCCTGTCTGACAGACATTTCTGACTGGATGAAAGAGCATCATCTTAAACTCAATCTTACAATGACAGAATTACTTGTTTTCTCAACCAACAAAGCACTTCATCAAAATTTCTCCATTCAGCTTGGTTCATCGACCATAACTCCATCAAGGACAGCCAGGAACCTTGGAGTTGTGATTGATGACCAGTTAAACTTCACTGACCACATTACTGCAACAGCCCGGTCCTGCAGATTTGCTTTATACAACATTAGAAAGATTAGACCCTTCCTATCAGAACAGGCTGCACAACTCCTGGTTCAAGCTCTTGTTCTCTCCAGACTGGATTATTGTAATGCTCTTCTGGCTGGGCTTCCAGCATGCACTTTCAAACCCTTGCAGCTGATCCAGAATGCAGCGGCGAGAGTGGTCTTTAATGAGCCGAAGAGAACGCATGTTACGCCTCTCTTCATCAAACTGCACTGGTTGCCAATGGCTGCTCGCATCAAATTCAAGGCTCTAGTTCTCGCCTACAAAACAACCACTGGTTCTGCACCATTATACCTAAACTCAATTGTTCAGACTTACACACCCTCCAGAAGCTTGCGTTCTGCGAGCGGCGCCTCGTGGTTCCTTCCCAAAGAGGCATGAAATCGCTCTCACGGACATTTTCCTGGACCGTTCCCACCTGGTGGAATGACCTGCCGATCTCAATTCGTGCTGCCGAGTCTGTAGCGATTTTTAAAAAACATCTTAAGACACATCTTTTCCAATTGCACTTTTCCTATTGCACTTGACCAATACAGAATAGCACTTACTGATCATATCTACGTCTCTCATCCGGATTTGTGCCTTCAGGCGGGTATGTTACATAGTTATCATAGCTACCAAAATCCAGTGTTCTGTATTTTGCGTACGTGAGTTTTTGCTGTCGATGGCTATTGCTGCGCGTTTAGCTAGAATGCCATACAAAACCAACCCATTGGGCCACTGAATCCGCATTAACGACAACAGTTGGGGCATCAGCCTTAGTCCTAATGGGTTGTTATCATAGCTATCCAAATCCAGTGTTCTGTATTTTCCGTACGTGAGTATTTGTTGTAGCTGGCTATAAAAAAAAAACAAAACAAAAAAACAGTTGTGTACTCTGCTAATTAATTGAGATTTCTTACAGCTCTTACAGGTTGTTGGCTTTGTTTGTTTCGTTGCTTCTATTGCTCTACCCTTTTTTGTAAGTCGCTTTGGATAAAAGCGTCTGCTAAATGATTAAATGTAAATGTAAATGTAAATGTAGTATATACAGGGTCTTGGCAAACAAATCAGATTCAGAATTCAATAACCGTAGTCAAACAGGCAGGGATCAAACGCGGGATATCAGATGGTAACAATAAACAAACACTCACAACCTCCTAATATACTCGCAATCTCTCTGGCTTGACACTCTAAAACAAACGATGACGAAACGAACGGTATAATCAGAAAGTCACTGGAATTGAAAATCGACGGCGATTTAGCACAAAGTCAACAAGGTACAAGGCAAAGGCTGAGTGTTTGGGGCGGTCCTTAAAGGGTTACTTCAGCGATTAGCATATGGCTTTGTATCAGTAGAAACCCTGGAGAATATTCAAATTATTGTGCTTTCCCCCCTCATATCTCCCTGAGACGAGAGATTTATGCATTTTATTTCTGGAAAAATTCCTCCTATGATGCAAAATGACGATTTTTGCATCATAGGAGGAATGTTTGCCCAGAGGCTAAAGACTACAGCCAGCAGAGGGAGCTATTTCCGCATTTTTTGAATCTGCGCATGGGGGATGGGAGATTACACTCAGCTGGCAGGGAGAGCTCAGCTTGCAGACAGGATCATTTAAACGGAGCTATGGTGAGCAATGTAAGTCTTTTAACATCTCAAATTCATTTCTATGAAAGTTAAGCTTGCAAAGGCATGAACTGAAACGTGTGCCAGACTGAACTCCTGTGTGAATGTATGCCGCGAATGTAGTCGTGATTACCTCAGCTCTCATCACTCCTGCAGTCAGTGCTCAGTGCTGTGACACTCGCGCAGTGACTCACTCATTATATTGAACAGACACGTTCAGTTTTTAATTGTAGTGTCTTCTAACTCAGTCACAGTAATGAAGTTGGTGGTGTTGGGAATGGCCTCACAGGGCAGCGAAGCATTCTGGGAATTGTAGTCTTTCATCCCCATGGGACAAAAATACATTTTCTGTCTTTTCTCAGTCTAGAAGACCCCAAATTCAAAAATAATTTCACATTTCTACTGCATTGATGACCCAGTTTAAATACAGATTCATCTTCCCAGCGCTGAAGTACCCCTTTAAGTACTGGCCAGGTGCTTAGCTGGACCAATCAGTGTTTCCCAACCGGTAAGTGGAAACCATGCCCACCTGGAACACAGACACAACTATACATACAGTATATCTGTATTTTAACTTAAATGCCCTGGGGTCAGACACAGGATGCGAAACTCAGCGCCGCGCCACGTCTTTAAAATTCGAACACATTCAATGAGTGTACACACACCGGCGGCAGCATTCGGCACATGTCCGCAGCCATTTCAAGATATTATATTAAATGTATATTATATTTCTCTCA
This sequence comes from Pseudorasbora parva, assembly GCF_024679245.1. Taxonomy (NCBI): domain Eukaryota; kingdom Metazoa; phylum Chordata; class Actinopteri; order Cypriniformes; family Gobionidae; genus Pseudorasbora; species Pseudorasbora parva. Next base: position 8,093,891 of record NC_090177.1, on the reverse strand, counting down.
AATCATCAATGTAGCCTACTGTTCCCTTTCAGTCGGTCACGTTCAACGTACGTCGGACTTAGACCGACGAATGGGGATCACTTCTGGGAGCCCCTTTCAGCTTCGAGATTTAGAAAAACGGGCCAATGAACATTGGTGTGCGTGCTTTGCATATCGCACCCCGCCCCGCTGCGCGGGTATAAAGTGGAAGCGATCACCACGCACCATTGTCATTCACTTTGGAGCCGAACAGCTTTGATGAAGCATCTGACTGCCTGCTATCTAGCAAGAGAGAGAGAGAGAAAGCGTGTGCCGGGGGAAATCGCTCTTGTGTTGGCCAGACGGGACAAGACAGCGCGACTGCGATCTCACTGCTGCCGAGAGAGCTGCTGTTTTCACAGCAAACTGAGCAAGTTGCACTTACACACACACCACACACCGTTGGTCTGCGGTCAATCCCTGGGTGCTTCAACACCTAAAAGAGCAGATTTTCCTCACAAAAAGAGCTACACGGGTGACGTGCCATCCTTTTCAGGATGTCTATCCACCCGTGTGTTTCTGGATGCGGTCGTTCCCTGTCGCCCGCCGACGGCCACAAGCGCTGTATCACGTGTCTGGGCTTACAGCACGCTGAGGCAGCGTTTGTGGATAATTTGTGTTCTCACTGCGGGAACATGACTATCTCGGCGCTGAGGTCGAGACTCGCCTTCCTCCGGGAAGGTGGAGTCCCCTTACCCATAGCTCAATCTAGGTCTATTCCTGCCCAGCAGAATAGACCTACTTTGATAGATGACCTGAGGATTACGGTTAGGACAAACCCGTCGAGTGAGCCTCCACGGGGACCCTAATCCCTCATGAGCGCCGCAACCGGTGGTGCTTCCGGGAGACCCCGTCAGCCCCCCACATGCGCGGCCAACAGTGTCTTTTGGGGCACCCGCAGATGAACAGATGTCGATCGCTGCATCGGAGGGGAAGTTTCAGTCCTCTGGGGATGAAGATTCGACTGTACTGCCTCCCTCTGGGAAAGTGGCAACGGTCGAGTCAGACCCGGAGTTGATGGCCATGCTTTCCCGGGCCGCTGAAAAGGTCGGGCTTGAGTGGAACCCTCCACCACGTCCCGAACCTTCTAGGTTGGACGATTGGTTTCTCAGCGTCCCGCCCCAGTGCCTTTCTTCCCGGAGGTGCATGAGGAGCTGACTAGGTTGTGGAAAGCACCGTTTAGCGCCCGTGGGTGACCTAGTGGCTCCTCCCCCCTCACTACCCTTAACGGTGGGCAGGCCAGGGGTATGAGGGTCTCCCGCCGGTGGAGCGGGCGGACGTGATGCGACTGTGTCCGACGTCCGCCTCCGCCTGGCGTGGGGACCCCGAAGCTCCCGTCCGGGGCTTGTAGGTTCTCTTCCGGTCTGACCGCGAAGGCCTATAGGTCCTGTGGCCAGGCCGCGTCCGCCCTGCATGCCATGGCGTTGCTTCAGGTGCATCAAGCACAGGCACTCATGGACGTGCACGAGGGTAGTCCTGGCCCAGAGCTCCTCCGGGATCTCCGGGCGGCGGTTTTCATAGGACAAGGCGATTTCCACTTTGGTGGTCCAGGAGTGGCATCTCTGGCTCAACCTGGCCGACATGAGGGAGACCGATAAGTCCCGGTTCCTGGACTCCCCTATTTCGTCGGCTGGGTTGTTGCTTTGCCCAGCAGTTCTCGGCCGCCCAGAAGCAGACGGAGGCCATCCGGCACATCCTCCCCCGGCGGTCCACTGCTGCCCCCGCTCCCGCCGCCCAGCAGCAGCCTCCACCCGGACGTAGACGTGGAGCCGGCCGCGGGAAGGACGTCCAGCCCGCTCAGGCCGCTGCCAAGCCAGGTGGCAAGCGCCGTTGTAAGAGACCCTGAGACGGGCCACCCAGAGATGGAGGATCCTGCTCAACAGGAAGTGCCAGCAGCACCACTTCCTCCCCCCGGAGGAGGGCCGGGGGGCTTTCCTGTGACAATAACATCTGTCCCCAAAACTTCACAGAAAGAGCAGTTTCCAAAATCTCTGGGTGCCTAGATATGGGAACATTACAGATTCTGTGTTGAATCAGCTGTAAACAGCCGCGAGCATGTATTCATGACGAGGTAAAGTGGAAAACTGCAATACACAAACGTTTCACTTTATCACAACCACAATTTACCTTGCAGCTAACAGCGAAGAAATATGGTATTTTGGAAGAAACATTTATTAAAAATGTTGCTATATTACTTAAATTAATATTGCAGAATATAAATCCCTTTTATTTTTCGTATTTTCTACTGGTGTTTATATTTTTTTGACTTACAAATATAATAGTTTATTATATATGTTTTATATATTTTAGAAACTATATAGCCATATAATGAGGAGCAAGGTTTTACAGTCTATGTTTTTTACCCTGTGACTACCATGATCTTACATTTAAATGAAACTGGCCTACAGTTAAACTATAGTCTATAAAACAGTTTTAAAGTCTGGATCCCATGAATTAAGGACAAAGTTTTATTAACTTTTTTTTTAAAATAGATTTAATGAAATGTAACAGCCCCATGAAAGATAGCTATCAGTGTCTTATTTTATGAAATGATGCTATCAGTGTCTTATTTTATGAAATGATGTGTTAACTCTTGAAAAATATGATTGTTCAACCCAAAAATGTGATAATTTACTCACTCTAATGTCATTCCAAACCTAAATGAATTTATTTCTGTGTAGCAAATAAAATAACTTGAGTCAATTCAAATGGTAGCCTAACCAAAATGGCTTGGTTGCCAACATTCTTCAAACTATCTTATTTTGTATTTCGGAATGACACGAGAGTGAGTAAATGATCACACCATTTAAAAGAAGTAAATTTACCGCATCCTAGCTCAAAATCATCAGTGCTTTACTGCCAAGGGCATTTCTGTATGACAAAAAAGCAATTTTAAGTTTATCTGCATTTGCAGCAAATTCGATTATATCTCTCATTATTTGTCCTTGTCCTAGTTTTATTTATATACTCCAATTTAAGGCCCTAACCCCAGCAAAAACATTCACGGGGAACTCATGGGCCGGATGTGCTTGGTATGCCAGAGCCGAATTTTAGCCCCAGTCCAGCCCTGTTCTCCATGGTACGACTCCCTACGGCGAGCCTGTGTCTTTCCCTTGGCAGAGCCCACTCTGCCGTCTCAGTGTGGTGACTGTCCCCCACCCATCTGGGCCGGGGCCATCCCTGGGACTCCCGTATGTAGCACTGCCCATGGCCAGTCCATACGTGTAATTTCCACACGTTATCTCCTTCGGGGGAGTGTGGCTTCCGCAGCGGCCTCCAGGGGCACGCTTTCCCAGAGTTATCCAATAGTCCACTGTTGGGTCTTGTGAGATAGCAGTAGGGAAATTCCCTGCCCGCTGAGACGGGGTCCGAGGGACTCCGGCAGGGCGCTGGAAGTGGTAGTAACTGTGGCGTTTTCCATAGGGATCCCCATTCGTGGGTCTAAGTCCAACGTAGGTCGAACGTGACCGACTGAAAGGAAACATCTCAGTTACGTATGTAACCCTCGTTCCCTGAAGGAGGGAACAGAGACGTACGTCCCGTCGCCACGGTTGCTGTACCATCACAGCAGTTCGAGCCTCGGTTCGGCTCCTTAGTGAAAAACAATGGTGCGTGGTGTTCGCATCCGCTTTATACCCGCACAGCGGGACGGGTGCGATATGCAAAGAAAAAATGTTCATTGGCCCGTTTTCTAAATCTCGAAGCTGATAGGGGCTCCCAGAAGTGATCGGTCTAAGTCCGACGTACGTCTCCGTTCCCTCCATAAGGGAACGAGGGTTAATCCTGTAAAGGACTGTAAATCCTTCTAAGTGACCGTTACAGGATGCAGCAGCTAACATTAATAGGGAAAGAAAAGGGTTAACAATAACTACTCTGAAACAAGTGCAGTTATAGCCTACATAAGCTACCATATTTACTGCTTAACTTTTAATAGACTCCAGGTCGAAAGAGAGTGCGTTTTTTCACTGAGAACAACTACAGTCCAAGCGCGATGCTGGTCACTCTCGCTCATGCCTGAGGTAAATCATTAAAGGGTTACTTCAGCGATTAGCATATGGCTTTCTATCAGTAGAATCCCTGGAGTATATTCGAATGATGCTTCCCCCTCTTATATCCCCCTGAGATGAGAGATTTATGCATTTTATTTCTGGAAATATGACTGTGATGCAAATATCGTCGATTTGCGTCATCGGTAAAATGCTTGGCCAGACTCTAAAGACTACAGCCAGCAGAGGGAGCTATTTCCACATGTTTTCAACTCACACATGGGGGATAGGGTCGCACTCACAGCTCAGCTCGGCTCAGGCATTCATGGAAACGGTGCGGCCGGTGGAGCAAAGTGAGTATTTTGTCTTCTCAAGTTAATTCCTATGAAAGTTAATCTTCCAAACACATGAACTGAACACGCGCTAAGAACTACTGCCGCGAGCGCGGACACGTTTACCTCAGTGCTCATCACGAGAGCTCATTCAGCTCATCAGGATGCGTGTAATCTTACTCCTGCTGCGTCTGTGCTTACACTTCCTCAGCGGCTAAATCACAATATATTGAACAGACACGTTCAGTTTTTAATTGTAGTGTCTGTTCTCTAACTGAACTGATTTTATTAAGATGAACGCAGCGGTGGGAAAGTGATCAGTGATTCAGTAACTGTGGATTTGGGAGTGGCCTCACAAGGCAGCGAAGCATTCTGGGAATTGTAGTCTTTCATCCCCATGAGACAAAAATACATATTCTGTCTTTTCTCAGTCTAGAAGGCAAATTCAAAAATAATTTCACATTTCTACTACATTAATGACCCAGTTTAAATACAGATTCATCTTCCCAGCGCTGAAGTACCCCTTTAACACCATCACCACTATACAGTACACGTGTTTTATTGAACTAAATACATTACAATCGGCTAAAACGAATACACAGGTTACTTTTCTGAACAAGAGCACTCCCGAGTCCGTGTTCTTGTCTCCTCTCCACCAATCAGCTGGTTTGTGGTGAGCATTCTGGTGCAAAATGGCACTGTGGTACTGGTGTGCTCCAAGGTCCATATATGACAGCTTTCCCTTTACCAATTTTTCATAGGAATGCCCTGTTCTGAACTAAAACTCCCTTTATTTAAATTCTTAAAATGAGAGAAATCACTGCTTAACTCATGACAATATGTGATTAATCACAATTAAATATTTTAATCGATTGACAGCCCTATATATATAATATGCAAAAATCTAAGAATAGAGGTCAGAGTATACTTAGGGTTTTACACGTACACAAGGGTCCGAATTTGGTGCAAATTTTGGATGGATGGATGGATCGATGTTTTTACATTGTTTAACTCATCAAAATAAGAAATGTAAAACAAACAAAAAAAAGTAATTATACAAGATGTAACTCATTTTGACTCAACCCTCACATTGACAAGTGCTTGTGTGAGGGGGCTATGAGAGAGCCACAACTGTAGTTAAAATGAACAAAAATACTTTTTTATTAGTCATAACTTTTACTGGGAAACACCGGAGACACTGAACAAAGATGAAACTTTCTAGAGCGCATGTGTCGGTTGTCTTTGTTTGTGCACACTATCAAATGAAGTATACTCTGAAAGGCTACACATTCACCTACATGCTAGTGTACATGTAAAACATGCTTCCTCTTAACACAATACAATGTTACGCAATACAAACAATTACGGTATAATTAAATTAAAGTAAATGTAAACACAGAGACTTTCTTTGAAAGAGTGCTGCCTTTAAAGAATTAGTTCACTTCAAAACGAAAATGTCCTGATAATTTACTCACCCCAATGTCACCCAAGATGTTCATGTCTTGCTTTCTTGAGTCGAAAAGAAGTTTTTTTGTGGAAAACATTTTAGGATTTTTCTCCATATAATGTATTTCAAAGGTCCAAATCAATGCAGTTTCAAAGAGCTTTGCACAATTCCAGATGAGAAATAGCCTCTTATCTAGCGAAACCATCTGTCAATTTTGAAATTAAAAAATTAAAAGTATATACTCTTTAACCACAGTTGCTGGTCTGCGACACGCCAGGCAATACGTAATCGCGTTGGAATGGTCACGCTAGATGTATGGGGAAATATGCATAGTTTTTGCACCAAATAATGTAAATAAATAATGTAAACAACCTTTCCAACGTGAATACGTAAAGCCTGGTGTGTTGTAGACCAGCACAAGACGAACAATTGTAGTTAAAAAATATATAAAATTTTCTTTTTTTTAGGCCAGTATTTAATTCAAGGTCTTTTTATATTTTATTAACACAATTATTAAACTAATTATATAAAACTATATTGTTAGTCCCCTACAAATGAATTTGAATTCACTATTAACTGCAGCAGTTGGTGCTGCTATGAATATGAACCACAAATGTCACATCTATAAGTTCAACTAAATTTAATGAATTAATTTCATGTCAGATGATGTCACGTCAACAGGCCCAGACTGGCCATCGGGAGCACCGGAATAAATCCCGGTGGCCTGGCAACTAATTTGGCCTGCTGCCATGGCGAGCGTTTATTTTATTATTTTTTTATAATTCTTATTTTATATTATTGCTTTTACTAACGTAATAATTTTCGAATTCGGCATTCAATACAATTATTAATAATAATAAAAACAAATAAATCATGAATCTGTTAGTGTTAAATTAGTATTGAACTGCCAGCAATCGTTAGCGGTAGCACCCCAACTACTATCGCTAAAAGAGATTAATATTATTTAGTGTAAAGTTACATAAGTAATTTAGCAGACAAATATTCACATTATGTAATATTGATAGGTACTGTGAACAGGGAGGAGCAATAGTCCAGACAAACTAAAGGACACTGCTTTTCCCATCACTTCGGAAAGGCATTTACTTTGAATAAAAATGAAGAAATTTTCCAAAAGCAAAGTGTTCGCATATTGCACAAGTTTCCAGTCAACTCGCTCCTTGTCCAATAAAAACAACCCACATAATCCGTCTTCTTCATGAAAAATCTTCCTTTAATCTTGATTTGTTAATAAATTAAGCAAATATAATAAATACATATTATCTTAAATCCTAAATATTACGGATGCAGTAAAGAAAAGGTGCGACTCCACTCTCTTTCGCATGATTTACAGTCGCAATTCTTAAAGGACCAGTCTACAATTTTAACATGCAACATATTATGATGTAAAATTAGAGAATAATTATCTAAAATTACACGCAAATAAATAAAGTGTACAACCTAAACGCAAATACTTAAAGACTGAAATGCACCACATAATTTGCAATATTTGTCAGTGAAAATAATTAGGGATAGGTGTCCCATTAAGGCTGCATTCATTTAATAATTTTAATAAATATAATCATTTACACTCATTATTAGTGAATCATGTTAATGTATAACAGTACTGAGGTGCAAATATTATGTTTCTGTCAAAAAGTATAAATTGCTTGTTATTACTATTTACACATATTGCAAAGAACTGCTCCTTTTATATGGTGTAAATCTAATCTATTTTCTTAAGCTATTTCACTTTGTAAATAGTATCTACAGCTCTTTTATTTTGGGAACATGAGGGCTCATCAGGACTGCAGTGCAGAGGGCCAGGAGATGGTGCATTGGCCTGGATCTTGTGCTATGCCACTGTAGATACTGTCAAAATATAGTTTATTACTGAATACATTTTGACATTTATTTATAAAATTATGGGTGCGTCTCAATCAGCTAACTAGTTTGATAGGAAAGGAACTGATCAGGGAATTTGTCTGGGTCTTAAAACTTTCCCCCCTTTTTTTAATCAAAAGAAGGTGGAGATAATCATCCTAGCACTTGCTGTGGTGCAGTGATCACTCATCAGATTCAGCCAGGCAGAGAAATTACTCTTTGAATGAACATAAAAAAATCATGGAAAGTATTTCCACATAATTAACTTGCTTTATTTCAATATTATACAATTCTGTTATTCCAATTTAATGTACTTACGTTGGGTCAACTTATTTGCTATGGTTGGGCACAGCTTAATTTAATAGTGTCAGCTCAACTACACATTTTTGTTGTAATCTTGTTGTAGTAACTTAAAATCATTTAGTCAAAACTACTAAAAAAATCATGTCAATCCAACTAGATAAAGTAGGATAGAGAGGGATAGAACTGATGGCCATATTTATTCTATGGGAACTGTGTCACATGATTTAGTTTTCTTTATTTCTATAAAAACTATTAGTCAACTACACTTCATCACTTGCTAATTGTAACATGCAAGCAATGATAAAGCATTTCTCGTAACCCGTGGCATTAGCACAGTTACAGCTCATTGAGAACAGCATAGCTTAACCACAAGGTCTACACTTCACTATAATGGTAACCTCAAAAAAATCAACACAACATAACATAACTTTTAAATATCAAATATAACATCAAACGTTAACAGGTCTTTCCCTTCACTAAAAAACACATTAAACAGCACTTCATTTCAACATTTACTCTCCTGAGGCATCCCTATGCAAAGCATGCTGGGAAACAGAAATACACTGCCCAGTTCAGCCAGCGTAACATAAATGATTCATGTAGTCTCAACACAAATGGTTTTGGTTAACTTAACATTTAACAAATTTGATTTCATTTACCCTAATAAAAGGGTAGTAAAAAACTAAAGATTTGTGTTGTTTCAGCTTATTTTATTTAAATAAACTGAGCAAACAGCTAGAATCATTTTTTTGAGTGTACAAGATTGTATTGGCTAGATGATTTTGTTACATGCATGGCATGCCCAAAGTTGTTGTTTTTTATTATTTAAACAACTTTAATAGTTATTAGCAGATCCTCAACCCAAGCACGTGCTCTACACTTCACCACAATGATAACATCCAAAAACACTAACATAACACACACTTTTAAATAACAACAAAACAAAACATTAAACATTAAAAAGTCTCTCCATTTTCTCATCTCATTAGAAATGCATAAAATAGCACTTTATTTAAACATTTACTCTCCAAATTCAGCCCATTTGCAAAGCATGATGGGAAGTGAAAGTCCTGTTTGTTCGGCTTACTTGATTGAATCATGTTATTTCAAAATAAACACATCCAAGTTATGTCAAAGAGTAACGGTTTTAAGTCAGTTTAACATGAATCAATTACATTTGAACCAGAAACCTGATATAATGGTGTTAAATCGAGATGAATTGCTTAAATAAAGTGAACAGCATCAAAGTTAATTTTTTTGAGTGTAGGCAATATAGTGTTGCTAAATTTGGGATATTTAATAAAACAATTTTTAACTTAAAAACATAAAAACAACATTTTGTCTTAAATATAATATTTTGATTTATACTAAAATAGATGGAGACAGAGATATTTAAGAAAATTAAGAAAAGGAAAGGGGAAATGAGGGTACCGTTTGAGATAAAGCCTTTAATTATTTAGGGAAAAAAAAGGGTTGTCTGTGTTTCTACATTTTATTTTGGGTACACATTGGCCTGGATGGGTGTAGGATATCCCGGCCTGAAATTGTGTCCCAGTCCGGCCCTGATCCATTGTCACTAAAGTTTATCATTTGCATTTATTTTTAAGTCTTGCCAGTGTTCACTCAGCGCGCGCGCTCTCCAAGAGACCGTAATCTAACACACACACCTGACAAACACACAGCCCATCTAACAAAAAACTCGCTAGTACAAATTGCGCTGCAATGGTCAAATACACACAAAATGTATGTACTAAATTACCGTCTTGACGAGTATCCGCATAAACCCCTGCCCGTTGTGAGTCGCGAATGAACGACTGCATAACCGTATCCCTGTATTCGCTCTTAAAGTGAAAGCAGTCGAATGAACTGCTGCTGTCTCTCAGTTTCTCGTTGTCTTGTTGTTTGATGAACCTTAATGAAACTCACTGCTCTTGAATGGCTAACTTTTGCAACTTTGTAAGGATTTTTTTTTTTTTTTTTTTTTTTTTTTTTGTAATGACTAGCTTTTGCAATTTTTGTAAGGATTAATCTAATTTATTCAGGGAAGACCAATGTTAATTGACATTTGATTTTTTATTAAATTTCTTTAGTATTTCTTACCTCAATACTAATGTTAGACCTACCTGAAAAAAAATTCTTTAAAAACAAAAATGCACTGCATAATCAAAGATTTAGGTGAGATAATATATAACAAGAGTCATCTGTAAGGGGGGAATTCCCCCATTTTCAGAAATAATAAATTCCTTGAATGAATGTCTGTAAAATCCCCTATAAATAATTCTATATGATAAAAAGAAGGCTTCAAATAGGTGGCTATCTGTGATCAGACCGGCAGATACTGCTTGATGTGATCAGCGATCGGATATATATATATATAAGATTATTTTTTTTTACATTGCATAAAATCTATGGAGACTTAATGCACAAGTGTTTGAAGTACATAAACCAATACTAAAATTGGCATAAAATATAGGAGAAAAATATTATAGATATTAGTGGTTATTGATCAGCAGTGTATTTGATATTTTACCAATTTAAAAGCAAGAGATGCAATAAATTATATCGGTCAAAAAAAAAAATGGTTTTACGACATTTCTGTCCTCCTCACTTCTGAAAAGATGGCTACGCCCCTGCATGCGTGAAGGAAGCTTTATTTAAGCCCTACACGGAAAAAAATAAGTTGTTGGATTAAAGTTTTAAAACCTTGTCACAAATAATCGGTTTACTTCTGCTCAACTTTTGTTTTTTGTTTTTTTACAAATTTTAAGTTGAGAAAAAGTTAATAGAAAGTATATACTTCCTTTTTTAGTTTAAAAGAAGTATACTGATGGAACACTAATGGAATAAACATATGTTTCATAAGGGAATCTAGTTAATCGCCACAGAAAAAGATTGCACATAAATGTTCATATACATAAAAATATTCCATATGCTTTATTACCTTCACAGTGTAAAACTCCAGATTCCATCCACACCAAGAGGCAAAATAGCAGTTGCAGTGGTTGTGCTTTGCCTCATGTATAGGTCTCTGCAGGTTAGTAATAGGCGTTACTACATCAGGTTACTACAGGAGTTACTACATCCGGTTCCTGATTTGCCCACATCACAGTGTGGTTAGGCTTTAGGGGTGGGGATCATTGCATGAGTTATTTTGAAAACACTGTGAATTCCCAGGTGCTTTCACATGAGTCATGACAATTATATGGTTGAACATCCTTAAACAATAAATAAATAGTTCAAGATTAAATTATGTTAAGATGTTTAGGAAATATAAAATGCATAAGTAAAAAAATTAAACCGTGTTCATTGGAATAGGCTGTTTGTTTTATTACACAAGAAAGAGGACAAAGTGAGAAACACTGAAACACTATAAAAAAATGAACATTGCATATTCCTAACATAAACTAAAGTTTGTTGGGCAGACAGATTATGGAGAAGAGAACGTGTGTGTGTGTGTGTGTGTGTGTGAGAGAGAGAGAGAGAGAGAGAGAGAGAGAGAGAGAGAGAGAGAGAGAGAGAGAGAGAGAGAGAGAGAGAGAGAGAGAGAGAGAGAGAGAGAGAAACAATGTGACTGTTTGTAAATGGCAGCCAAACCACCCGTATAGCACAGATGTATCAGAGTAAAGTATGGCTTCATAAGAGACTCGCTGACAGATCGCAGATCGACCAACAGACAGGATGACTGACCATCTGGAACATCAGTGCCAGTGAATCTGGACTTTATAAGCTTGAACTCACCATCAATGAATTAGTCTCCAGGAGAAAATTCAGAGTTGATGTATATGGTAAGCTTTAAATACTGCCAATACAAGATTCAATACTAATGCGTCAAATTCTGGGCCAGCAGACTCATACATAGTCATTTATTTATTTATTTATTTATTTATTTATTTATTAATTTATTTATTTATTTATTAGATTAATTTAAAACCAACTGTGTTAATCTGAATTAGCATGACCAAGGTTGCCTATAAAACATGGAAAGAAATCTTAAAATTGCTTGAAACTGAGAAGCAAATCCAAGGGAAACAAAGACTTGGAAACGCTTTATTTTACAATGTCCTGGTTGCATACAGGGAGTGCAGAATTATTAGGCAAGTTGTATTTTTGAGGATTAATTTTATTATTGAACAACAACCATGTTCTCAATGAACACAAAAAACTCATTAATATCAAAGCGGAATATTTTTGGAAGTTTTAGTTTTTAGTTTTTAGTTTTAGCTATTTTAGGGGGATATCTGTGTGTGCAGGTGACTATTACTGTGCATAAGTATTAGGCAACTTAACAAAAAACAAATTTATACCCATTTCAATTATTTATTTTTACCAGTGAAACCAATATAACATCTCAACATTCACAAATATACATTTCTGACATTCAAAAACCAAACAAAAACAAATCAGTGACCAATATAGCCACCTTTCTTTGCAAGGACGCTCAAAAGCCTGCCATCCATGGATTCTGTCAGTGTTTTGATCTGTTCACCATCAACATTGCGTGCAGCAGCAACCACAGCCTCCCAGACACTGTTCAGAGAGGTGTACTGTTTTCCCTCCTTGTAAATCGCACAGTTGATGATGGACCACAGGTTCTCAATGGGGTTCAGATCAGGTGAACAAGGAGGCCATATCATTAGATTTTCTTCTTTTATACCCTTTCTTGCCAGCCACGCTGTGAAGTACTTGGACGCGTGTGATGGAGCATTGTCCTGCATGAAAATCATGTTTTTCTTGAAGGATGCAGACTTCTTCCTGTACCACTGCTTGAAAAAGGTGTCTTCCAGAAACTGGCAGTAGGACTGGGAGTTGAGCTTGACTCCATCCTCAACCCGAAAAGGCCCCACAAGCTCATCTTTGATGATACCAGCCCAAACCAGTACTCCACCTCCACCTTGCTGGCGTCTGAGTCGGACTGGAGCTCTCTGCCGTTTACCAATCCAGCCACGGGCCCATCCATCTGGCCCATCAAGACTCACTCTCATTTCATCAGTCCATAAAACCTTAGAAAAATCAGTCTTGAGATATTTCTTGGCCCAGTCTTGACGTTTCAGCTTGTGTGTCTTGTTCAGTGGTGGTCGACTTTCTGCCTTTCTTACCTTAGCCATGTCTCTGAGTATTGCACACCTTGTGCTTTTGGCCACTCCAGTGATGTTGCAGCTCTGAAATATGGCCAAACTGGTGGCAAGTGGCATCTTGGCAGCTGCACGCTTGACTTTTCTCAGTTCACGGGCAGTTATTTTGCGCCTTGGTTTTTCCACACGCTTCTTGCGACCCTGTTGACTATTTTGAATGAAACGCTTGATTGTTTGATGATCACGCTTCAGAAGCTTGGCTATTTTAAGACTGCTGCATCCCTCTGCAATATATCTCACTATTTTTGACTTTTCTGAGCCTGTCAAGTCCTTCTTTTGACCCATTTTGCCAAAGGAAAGGAAGTTGCCTAATAATTATGCACACCTGATATAGGGTGTTGATGTCATTAGACCACACCCCTTCTTATTACAGAGATGCACATGACCTAATATGCTTAATTGGTAGTAGGCTTTCCAGCCTATACAGCTTGGAGTAAGACAACATGCATAACGAGGATGATGTGGTCAAAATACTCATTTGCCTAATAATTCTGCACTCCCTGCATGTTACATGTTACCATAGTAATAACAGTAATGAATACATAATCATGCAACTTACCCTCAACCAAATCCTAACTCTATTGTAAGTACATGTAGTTAAAGGGGGGGTGAAACACTTTCAGTCAATCTCATGTCAATCTTGAGTACCTATAGAGTAGTATTGCATCCTTCATATCTCCGAAAAGTCTTTAGTTTTATTATATTTATAAAAGAAATATAGGCTGTACCGAGTCTTTCCGGAAAAAACCGAGCGCCTGGAGGCGTATTGTGTGGGCGGAGCGAAAGAATGACGAGCGCGCAAAGGATGTATGATCCAGAATCATTCGGAGGCTGAAATAAATTTAAAAGGAGAAACTTCAACAGCAAGACGTCCGTCTCTGTGGTATGTACTGTATTTACTGTCAACATTTGTGTGTGTTTACCTGCAGTTTATGAGGACATGATTCGGTTTATGGACTATTGTATGCGACTAAACCTTAGCAGTTGCACGTCAGACTAGTGTAACGTTATACATAGAACAACAATGGAGTCCGTTAGCGCATTTGAATGAAGAAGCACGCAATCGTGTCGATAATCTGATGTTTACTCACGCAACGATAGCCAACAGCACAGACATTTGAAGCAGTTTTACTCACCGACTGCTTCCAAAGCAGGACCGAACCTTTATCACTGGGACCGCTCCGTCAAAAACACACTTCTTTGGTATGATTTGGTTAAGTCCTGACAGCAGTGAACGGTGGAGATCCACTTTGCGACGCGACCGAAGCGATGTTGTGAAGCTTCTCGTCATTTCTGCGTTCAAATCGGTTCAAATGCAGCGCCGTCAACCATAGGAATGAAGTGGAGCGCGGCACGGAGTGTTTATGGGCGTTTATTTCCTCTCTCGCTCTAGTCACGTGCGTGCGCACCCTTCCGGGAGAAGAGCCCGTACGGCCCATACAAGGACCTTCCGCTCTATCGACGTCAAGCCGAGCCATACTCGAAAAAAACTCTCCGAAACTTGTGAGAAACCGGAAGGAGTATTTTTGACACAGAAATACTCCATCAAACGTCCAACATTAGTTTTTGAAACTTTGTCTATGTTTAGGATGGGAATCCAAGTCTTTAACAGTGTAAAAAGCTCAATATGCATGAAACAGCATTTCACCCCCCCTTTAATTAATCACTCAGTGCAAGTTACACTGTTATAAAGACACCTTAATATAAAGTGCAATTAAATACAACTTTATTGAGCAAGAGAAAACGCTCCAGCTACTAACAGAACCTTAGTTTCCTGCCATCGTTTTGATGCATATGGGGGAAACAATTTGGTTTATCGATGCCAGAGGCATGGGAGAGCTGAGGTTTTGTGAGCTGCCCCTGAGTGCCCTCTGCACAATGGAAGGGACCAGAAAGGACCCATGTTGGGGTGTTTAACTAATGCATTACTTTTCAAAGTAACTTTCCCTAACACTGGAGATAACTGGCTATAACCAGTGTTTGTTTACCTGCATATGTAACATGTTTCAGTGGGTGGAGAAGATGATGGCATTGAAAGAGTTAAAGTGAAAGTAAAAGGTTTCCTTCATCTGTATTCTGCAGTCGCTGACCTGGAGGTGTTCAGATGAAAGTGGCAGACAGAGTACTCGTGTCGCACAGATGCATTAAGGGAATATTTACTCTCATTATGACGGGAAAATCAATTGGACCAAGAAATGGACATTTTAACAACCACAGACAGCAGGACTAATTAATTGTTACTCTTAATTTCCATCTGTCATGGCAAGGGTCGCTTGATGACCATTTGTGCAAAATTGTATGTTATATGATACTGGGACAGGCTTTTGGAAGTAAGGTTTCAGATGAACACCCATACCATCTCATGACTGAAGTTTATGCTGCTCAGTTGAGCTCCAGTTCCAGCTTTAAATATTTGATACTCCTTAAAAATGTCCATCAGTATTCGGGCTCTTGTCTTAGTTTTCATCAGTGTGCAGGGTACGTGATTTTTTTTTCATAATGATGTTCTAAATTGTTGACGTATTCTCTCATCTAGTAAGTTATTGGAACATATTGGTGTATGTTGTGAATAGTTTCCAATATACCAACATACATAGTCTCCACACAATTCTCACATTAAATGTTGAATAAAACTTAAGTTGTGGTTCATCTCATATGGGCACAAGCGAACAAATATCTGACTATGACACTGAGCTTAGCTGATATTAACAAAAAACTTAGGATGCCAGATTTATATTAATATTTCATGTGTCATGTGAATTTTAAAGAACACCATTTAAAAGAAACACTTTCTGGTGCAGGTGATTTCCAACCATCATTGTCTAAACTCTCAAAATTACCTACTTCCTTTTCTACTCTTCTTACCGCTTTCAGTCAAACCACAGACTCCACCTGCTAGTGCTGCAAGAAATATGTATTGTGATCTTCCTTTCTGGGAAAATCAGTGAGTCTACGAATATACTGTCATAAGTTCCGTTCCAAAATTCTGTTTATTCTAACCAAGAACTGCCCACTAGCCATCTGACGAGTAATGCAATCATTCACAGTTCTTTAAACTTGCTGTTTAGTGCCGGGGTTATACGAGATATGTATATTATGCACAGTTACAAAATTATTTTATTTTTTTATATTTCTCACTCACAGCATTACACATTGTATAGTTTGTTCAATTTTTGTTTAAAATCTTCATTAGATCTTAAGCCTCTCTGATAAATATCTTATTGTATTTTACACTCTTAAACCAATGCACTGACGCAGTCACCAAAACAACAACTTTCTCTGCATTTCTCATCTTCTCTAGCTCACTTTCTAGTTGTCAAATAAACCTGGCATTGTATATTATAAATGAGTTGCTTTTATTTTTGACTAACAGCATCTGCTAAACGCATACATGTAAATGAAAGTTAAACACAGTTATTGTTTTGATATTGCTTTATATTTGACATTCAAATTATCAAGACTTTTCTTGTATAGTAGCCTGACCATTTGTTGGAAGTAACAGGGCTCATTCTAGGTCAGGGGTGTCCAACCCTGGTCCTGGAGGGCTACCACCCTGAATCAAACACACCTGAACCAGCTAATCATGGTGTTCAGGGCTGCTTGATAATTACAGACAGGTGTGTTGGAGCAGGTTTGGAACTGAAATCTGCAGGTTGGTAGCCCTCCTAGGCCTGTATATTTAACCTGTTTTTGTATTTTTTCAGTGGGTGGAGAGGTTGATGACGTTGAAACGAAGGAAGTTGTAGTGAAGGAAGGAGTTTTCCTCAATCTGGATCCAGGACTTCGGGATCTAAATGGAGACGTTCAGATACTGTGGACGTTTGAAAGTGGCAGTCAAAGCACGCGTGTGGCACAGATGTATCAAGGGAAAGTTTACACTCATTATGACAAGAGACTCACAGGCAGAGTGCAGCTAGACCGAGAAACAGGCATTTTAACCATCACAGCCATCAGGACGGATGAATCAGGACTGTATAAAGCAATAATCATTGTCAATAAAAAGGTCACAATGCAGAAATACAAAGTGGATGTCTATGGTAAGTTGCAGCTGCAGTCAGTATGGAAAAGTAATTAATAATATGGGACCAAAGCAATAAGATTCACGATAATTACTGACAGGATCTCAAATGGCCTCATGATATGTTTCTCTGTTAAACTGATGATGTACATGTTTCCTCTCGTCCTAAAGCACCTGTCTCTGAACCGGCCACCAGGAGCAGCTCAGCAGTTACTGTGCACCGATCAACAGGTGCGTCTTTATATTGAACATACAAATATCATCTGAAATTGTCATCAGGAGTAGTACAGGGCACCAAGAGTGTGTTTTTTTTATTTTTATTATTTCAACATTAAACATTTAATATCTAGTTGTGATGTGTCTGGCTCTCAGTGGGAAAAGAGAAATCATATCATGCATACTTGACATATTGCACCTGGCTAGGACTAGTGATGGGAAAGCGAAGCTTTTCGAAGCTCTGAATCAATTGCTTCATAAAATGATTTACTGTTTCAAAACTGGCAGCACCTGATGGTCAAAATTGTGTTAATGCAACACAACTAACAAATGTTTTATAAATTAGTTTTTATTACATTTAATCTACAAGTAATTAGCATAAAAACTTTAAATATTAAGACTCTGTCAAATGTGTTTTATTAGCCTAATTTGTAGTGATCTGTTTGTATGTTATTAGGCAGAGTGGCAAACTAGGTCAATTAGGGGCAATTCATTGTCAGTTTCTGTTTTTAAGTATTAAAATTAATAAAAAAAATATAAATTGCCTATATTATAAAACTAACCCGACACTCATTTATGGGTTCACCAGATTCACACCATCTAGTGGCAAACTCTCAGAATTTTAAAGTGCTTCGAAACAAATATGAAGTAATGAACCCTTGTTTGCTGAAATGGCCTGACTCTGGAGTTTGATACAAGCTCCGAAACACTAATTTGAAACAAAGATCTGCTTCGAAGCTTCATGAAGCAGTGTTTCGAAAGCTCCCATCAAGGTTAGGACGAGGTGACTATGGCAAGCCGGTTTAACATTTAATCATTTAACATTTAAACTTAAAACATACTAGTACATTTTTCCATGCTACTTGTACTTATTTTGTAGCTTATAGTATCAATTCCATTAAGTACTAGTACTTATTCTTTATTTAGGTCTACTAGTGCTTATTCTTTACATACTAAAACATTTTTAGAAGATACTGTAGTTATTCATTAAATACCAGTTCTTATTTTTTAGATACTGGTACTCATTCATTAGATTCTAGTACATAGACCAGTGATTTTCAAGTCTGCTGGAAACACCCCAGCCCTGCACATGTATGTCTCCCTTATCAGACACACACAGTTTAGTTCTTGCAGTCTCTACTAATGAGCTGATGAGTTGACTCAGAGTGTATGCCTGAAAATACGGGACAGACTGTGTATGCTCTATGTTCCGTATGGCTTTTATACGTAATGCTTCATTGATGCCTTAAATATGGGATGATTGGCAACCCTAGTCAGACTGCAAACTGCCTTTACTTTTAAAACACTCAAATAAATGAACCCAGGATTGCTAACTCTCACGCATTGGGAGTGACACACACGCTTTCGGGCTCTGTGTCACGCTCTCACGCTGCCCAACTTCATCTCGCGCCAAATTGCCAAACCTGCTTTTGATATTAAACAAAGCTAGACCTATAGATTTTATTATTATTAAGTTTTAATGCGAAATTCAAACAATAAATAGCATTTTGGCGCTAAAATTAAAGCCAGAGCCGTTGAAAAGTGGAGTTGCAACATGCTCTCATCTCCCGGCGGCGCGCGCAGTCACGTGGAACATGGAGCGTTCAATACTTCTAGAGCCGTGTCAATGCATTTGAATGGCTTAAGCGGACACAACAGTTTCACTTTACAGATGTTTGCAGCAAGTTTTATTAAACACTACAGCTTGTGCATTGATTATTAAGTCAGCCATATTTACAGGATCGTTTATTATGAAGACTGATAGAGATGCAACATTGTTAACATTAATTTTATTCTTGTATTTAGCTCTCAGGTAGGCCTATTCCTTACTTATTGGTCACATTAATACTCATTGATGGTCAAATGTGACCATACACCGTAACTATTTTTTTAATTAAATAAATGTTCTATATTTTAGTTCAATAATATTTATTGAATATTTTGAAGAGTTTTGGTACTAAATACTATTTGTGCAAAATTTATTGTCAATTAATGACCACTTAAAATATATTTCTTCTAATATTTTTATTATTTATATTACAATTTGTGTAGTAATTAAGGTTAAAATAGAGAATTCCAATTCAGAGGTAAATTAGAGTCATTTTGTGGCTAAAAAATAATAATGTTAATTTGTAATGCCATTAACCAGAGGTGCCTTATGGCTCTTTAATAAATATACATGTATCTAATCTAGTTGCTCAAAAACAGTCTTGCATTTTAATAAATATTTAGGTATGATCAAACACTAGATTTATTTAAATGTGAAATTTTTAAATGTTAATAACTTAAGCATCATATTAGGACTTCCGAATATTTTTAATAAATAATGATATAAGCACACACAAGTGAATATTAATGAATTCAAGCACATATAATTTGACCCAAGAAACGTCGAAAATAGTGCTAAGACAAAAAAATTACTTATTATGTAAAGTAAGCTATATACTACATATGAATTGATACTAAATTAAAATCGAAATAGACCCAAAAAAATTCTCACTCCAACCTGAACTTAAAAGTTGGCAACCCTGAATAAACCTCACCAAGTATAACTGTCCAGCACCAGGTACACCACAGGGAACAGAAGCGAGAAATAGCACCACCCATCCACAAACAAGAGAGTTGATGTGCCCGTTCATTTAATACAACAGTTATTTGACAAATGCACTCAAATATATTTTCACATTTATTAAAAAATAAGCTTAAAAAAAACTAAATTAATAATAGCAATACAATACATAAAAATGCATGAAATATTTTAATGCTTTGGTAGAAAAAATATGGCTGATTTTGTATAAAGCAGCACCAATTTCAAGGCAGGCCTCTCTTGATATGAAATTCTAGGGTGTAACAGTACTTAGTCATATTTAAATATTTCATTGTTTTAAATAAAATACCTAATTTATTAATAAAAACATAATACTACAATGCGTAATACTACATAATACTACAATAATGTGACTTTCAAAGGGGCATATGACAACAAATTATTAGAGATCCACTGTGTAATGGCTAACATTCAGGCACTCGGGCAGCTTTGTTGAAAAAAAGAAAATGAAATGAAATGTCTTTCACTTGTAAAGTTTCAAACTCTGAAATTGAATTTCTAGAGAGAGAGAGAGAGAGAGAGAGAGAGAGAGAGAGAGGCTTTGTCATCAGTAAGGGCACGTTATACATCAAAACTGTAGTACAAATGGAAAAGTTTTCCCTTTTTTTGAGCACAGACGTCACATTATTCTAATGATCCCCGTTCACACAAATCTGCAAAATCTTGAAAACACATCATTTTCCTCTATACGTTTGGGCCTTCTGTCAACACTACGACAGTGTTTTTATGAAGACGGAGCTTTTTGAAAATGCAGTTTTTGTATTGTAGTGTGGCCTGTGAAAACAGGTATTCAAAATGATGATAATATAGTCATGTGATGTATATTGTACCCATAATATCTAGGCATCTACGCTAACAATAGTCGCTCTGTTTATCTCAGGGTTTATAGTAGTACGCCGGATCCAGATCAGACAGAGGACCTGCACTTAGACACGACTAGACTCTCCTCTGTGAAGGCTTCCTGGACTTCTCTTTCTCTCTGTACAGGTGAAAATGGTGCCAAAATTATCGGAAAGGACTAAAAACGCTGTAATATGCAATAAAGACCATTCATTTGGCAGTCATTTTGTAAAGAAGAACTACACGGCAGGCTGCACATATACATATTCAGGCATTTAAGTTTACACAAATATGATAACGGTATCTTTTCAAAACAATTTCAAACCTGTCTCAGGGTTTGTGTTCTCTAGCCGCCGTGCAAATGAGCGGCCGGAACGCATTAGAAGGTTTCTATTTTAGTTGAAAATGGTGTCGTGTAAGCGAATAACTACTAATGACTTTTTACAACGGAAATGAAAATTTACTTTAGCTGGACAATAACTTTATTCTAAAGCTGATGTAGAGTCAAAACAATCTCTCTTCCATTTGTTTCCTATCATCACTGTAAAGCTGCTTTAAAACTATCAATATTGTAAAAAAGTGCTGTATAAATGTAGGCGACTTGATCTTTTTCCTGAAGAACCTACTGTGGTTTGATTATGGGAGGCACTTCAGGTTTGGGGAACTTCCATTCGAAAAGACTAAAAGAATTCAAACGATATGGTTTTGCTACAAAAAATCCTTAACCTTCAGTTGGCCTGAATGAGCTGTAAATTGTGCCTGCTATTTACTTTCATAGTGTTTAAGATCACAATTGCTGTCCTGTGGCAAAACATGATGACAATTGTGTTTTAGACCATACAATTTTGAGTGTGACCTGGACTCAACAGGAAGTGGTGGGATAATTTGCTAATAAAACATATATATAAAAATAATAATAAAGATTTTGCCAAAAGAATAGTGTGAGAACTATTATGTATCGTCTTGTTTATGAGGATTTATGCATGCACAGTAAACGTTTGGAAAACCCTTGAACATGCTGTGGACCTGAAGCGTTTTTTAAAATAAAAATGCTATTTTCTAATGTATCCAAATGAATGTAGACAAGATTTTGGTCATAAGGCCCATATGGTTGTAACAAGTGCATAGATTTAAATTGGATGATAGTGTGTAGATACACTAACATGACAAACATAAAATAACAATTATCTATTTGCTACGTCTACAACCTACTGATTAGATAAAAGTTCATCTTTCATTCCATTACTCCATTTCCTGTCCATCTTGTGGTCCAGGCCCAGATTGTGTGCCTTGATGAGACTTAAAGCTGAGTGTGAAGTTCTACATCCGGTGCAGTTTCTGTTGTCTGAAAACCGGAACCAGAGTTCTGTAAAACAAAAACACAATTTCACAGTGCAAACCTACATAATGTAACCTTGCTAACAATAAATGTAAGTGCAGTTCGCCACGAAACAAACAACAGTCTGCCATCACCTGGATGATGGATGTAACTGCACACCAACAATTTGAGCACTGCATGTGGAGCCTTTGAAGTTACATATTAAATTATTATACTGCACCAATAAGACAGGGTACTCTTGTGATAAGAATATGTGTGGTTTGTTTTTATTTAAAATATATATGATATTTATAGTTGTCAAACTTTTTACTCCAGTGAATGCCTATTCAGGAATATTTTCCCTCATTTGTTTATTAACACGACATTTTAATTAATTTTTCATTAAAGTTCTTCTAAGGGTGATTGGTGCGTGGACTGATTTGGATCAGTAGGAAGACGGCAAAGAAGCGAAACTTCTCCGACGTGGAGATCGGGCGCGTCTCAATCATCTCACTAGTCCACTAGTCAGGGCAGTGATTAGGACACAAGTCAATGGGCTGACTCCCTGATCAGTGCCCCGAATACTGAACTAGTGAGATGATTGAGCCGCGCCCATCGAGACCATCACCAGGGAAGTGGAAAAAAGCAAAATTGTTTTATTTGGGAGTTTTTACGAGTAGCCCAAATTACGCGTAGCTACTGTGAGTTTGGGGGTTGAGAAGTGCACTCCAGCAGTTTAAATAGCTGTTTGGATGAGAAATTACCTATCACAATGCATTATTTTACAGAACGTGTTTTGAAACAATTAGCATTTAATTTCGTAGCACGTTACATGTAGGCTATTGGGGTGTACGATAGTAATGATGATGTGATGTGGAGTACCATTCATTCACATTAATAATTGCATGACAATTTGTAAGATTCTTCTTCTTATTATTGTTTTTTTATTATTGACGCTTATTGTTATTTAGAAGAAGGATGCCTTTATTATTATTTATTATTATTATTATTATTATTATTTAAAAGAAGAAGAATGTAATTTTTATTATTTTGTCAGTCTGAATTATTCAGTCCCAGTCCGTACGCAGCTGAATTCCGCACAGGCTCGCAACTGGAGGAATACATGCCTCTGCTTTGGTAGCCTATAGTCACACAAATTAAACATTGAAGTCTACGTTGCACAAAAATAAACACTGAAGTTTATAATTACTGTTGTTGTTGCTTTTTACAGTGGGTCATAAAATAGTCTTGTCAGTGCGTTTTGTGGTCTTAGGAATAGTTTTTCTGCGCATTTTCACACTAACTCAAACGTGCATACACCACCTCCTGAGCTGGTGTAGGATTTGAGTGTGTGTGTGTGTGTGTGCGTACACCACCTCCTGAGCTGGCGTAGGATTTGAGCGTGCCGTACGCCAACGTCCATATTGATAAATCTCAGTCCCCGTGGGTTTGGGTGTACGCAAGGTGTACGCTGGAAATTTGGTGTACGCACTTCTGATAAATAAGGGCCAGTAACTTTATAAACGGTTCAGTTTTAGATTTAAAACTTTGCGGGATGTTTTCATTTACTTAGAACTATGTTACACACTACATGAAAGGTAATTTTTTTTAGAAATCCATAATTGGGACACTTTAAATTTAAATTCTTAAGTACATGTCCCAATATTAATATTATGAGACTTACCTTGTAGGTGAAAACAATGACCACGATGAGGACAAATACAGCGACTGCAATAACGGGGATTAACCAAATCAAGAATGACTGTTCTGGAACCTCTGGGGGGAAAATACACAACTTTAAGTTCACACCTGGGATATACCTCAGTCAGCTCATATCAGAATAAATCACAGCCCAATGGAGCAGAATCAGACTCATATTCTGACTATCTGACTAGAATTGAGTATGACAACGTCATCTTAGTCACGCAGAATTTTTGCTTGCATTGAGGACAGTGACCTTTAGTTATTATCACCCAATGTAGAAATGAAGGACACAATGCTACAAGTCAAGTGCTGGTATGACTCAAATCAGTGGCTGAAATCAAATCTGTAACATACTGACCTTCAACATGAAGAATCAAGGTCATGACATTCTTATATCCATTGAGGAGAACTCCGTATTGGCCAGAGTTACTGATGTTCACATTAGGAATGATGAGACACAAATCCCCCGAGTTTACTTGAAACCGGCTCACCAACGTTGGGTGGTTGTGGCATGTCCCATTATCGCAGAAATATTCAGCACATAATTTTCCTTCATGGTATGTCATCACCTGATCGTGTATATCCAGTGTGGAAACGTTTAAAACTGGTTCAGTCACTGTCGCTCCCCGCAGAACAGTCTTTACAGTGATGGGACCATTAGATCTTGTACAGATGGCCAGCCTAGCCAGCAGAAATAACAGTGCAGCTGAAAAGGTATAGAAAAGATATTACTTTAAAAAACATAAGCATTAAATTCATTCTTATTTACTACTCGTGTGTTCTTTTTAAGCTTCTTTATTCTTAACCCTTTCTAATATTTTATCAATTTTATTTAATTCAACTTTTCATCCTTTATTTTCTGTATTGTATTTTTTATTTTTTGCAAAATAATGAACATTTAAAGTGGCGAACAGCCATCTTGCTGTTTGTTAGCAACCACATTTTTCAAGACGCGTTAGAGCTTAAAAAAAAAACTCGAGTGGGGTAATACTGATAAATGTAATGTTGTAGAATAAAACGGGAAACTGTCTTGAGCTTGTGTTTTTTAGCTAAAAATCAAGCCTGCAGCACTCCTGTAAATAACTGAAGCCTCCGCGCCTCGATCGCCCACAGGTGGACTGTCAGAAGAGAAGGTACGATGATATGTACCTTTTAAGATACTAATATGTACCATTTAGGGGTGTACCATTTAGGGGTACCTTTTCACTTTTGTACCTTAGGGTACTACGGAAGAGAATTTGGGCCAAGCAAAAAAAAAAGGGGAAGGTTTTGCACTTTGCACAATATTGTTCACAAAAGTGAAAAGGTACCCCTAAATGGTACACCCCTAATGCGAGATTAAACTCGTTAAATTTCGAGAAAAAAAGTCGAGATACAATCTTGAGAATAAACTAATTAAATATCGAGAATTAAAGTTGTTCTGTTTCGAGAAAATCTCGTTATATTTCCAGAAAAAAGTCGAAATAAAATCTTGAGAATAAACTCATTCAATATTGAGAATAAAGTCGTTGTATTGCGAGAGAACTCGTTATATTTCGAGAAAAAAAGTTGAATAAAAAATCTTGAGAATAACGCATTCGATCAGTGTTCATTGCACAGCATACTGATAGAGGACATGGCAGAGTTGGATCACTTAGTCAAGCTATATTTCAGACTTTCAGTAACAAAGAAATACTATCAACTTTAGCTAATTATGACAAAATTATATTAATGTCCTCTATCAGTATGCTATGCAATGAACACTGATCGAATGCGTTATTCTCAAGATTTTATTTCGACTTTTTTTCTCAAAATATAGCAAGTTTTTTCTCGAAACACAACGACTTTATGCTCAATATTTAATGAGTTTATTCTCAAGATTTTATTTAGACTTTTTTCTCTCGAAATGTAACGAGTTTAATCTCGCATTATAATGACTTTAATCTCGAGATGCTTTTTTTTTTTTGCTTGGCCCTAATCCTCTTCCGTAGGGTACCGCCCCAGTGACAGAACTGTACCTTTTTTTTCTAAAAGTGTACATTGCATCGTCTGCATGACGGTCAGATGATATTCTCCCAAAAACTGTATCAGACCATTCATCATTCCTTAAGTGGCAAACCTGCACAACTGTTTGCTGGAAGTCTCCAGTTCTTACTCGGTAGCTTTCAATTTTCTCTCTTCTTTTTTTCTTATCTATTTCAGTTTTCCACAAAACAAGCAATGCTCTTGAAATTTGAAGTTCTGAGCAGAGATTGTTTTATTTGTGTGGTTGATGCAAAGATGGTATTACATTATCA
Organism: Pseudorasbora parva; assembly: GCF_024679245.1. Classification (NCBI taxonomy): domain Eukaryota; kingdom Metazoa; phylum Chordata; class Actinopteri; order Cypriniformes; family Gobionidae; genus Pseudorasbora; species Pseudorasbora parva. The sequence continues at coordinate 8,067,812 of NC_090177.1, read as the reverse complement.
CGTGCAATATTCTCTGCTTTACAATAGCTGCAGCGGCATTCGATGTGTACTCTGTCTCCAGGAATTGTCACTAAGCTACTTTCACGTTGAGCACTGGCACGGTTCACACCATTCTGCCTTGGGCCATGTCCACACTAATACGTTTTCATTTGAAAACGTATATTTTTCTCTCCGTTTTGGCCTTCCATTCACACTTAGACAGCGTTTTAAGTCACTGAAAACGTATCGTTTTGAAAACGCTCTCCAAAGCGGATACATTTGAAAACGCCGTCTTTGTGCCGTAGTGTGGACTGTGAAAACGGAGGCTTTTTAATACGATGACGCATTTAGCCATGTGATGCAGTCATATGACCAATTCTGCCAAGATAGTAAATGACATTGTACAGCAGTTGTTTTGTATGCCTTCTGTTTTGACAGCCTTGTTCAATATTAATGTCAGTTTGTACATACTGTTAAAAAACTCAGTGCCTTTTCTCGACATTGCCACAAAATTTTAAAGAGTAAATAAATGACGCAAGTCGAAGCGTCTTGGATTTGCTCATGCGCAGTATGGGGATGTAAGTGTTTTCAGACGTTTCAGTGTAGATGAACATTTTTTTGGAAAACGATTAAAAATCATAGTGTGGACGCGGAGCGTTTTTAGACGAAAACTCAGTTTTTAAATTTAGCCGGATTAGTGTAGACGTAGCCTTGAGCTCGTAGAACAACGAATGTGTTTTCATCACTGAATGACTCATTACATATTTTACATTTCTCCATTTCTCCCTGAAAAAGAAAACAGGTTTGTCTAGTAATGAAATTAGGCCCAATAGGATTCGCTAGTGCTAGCAAGCTAACGTCAGTTCATTTCAGTAGACTAGGCGATACTTCAAGATGAAAAGTAGTTTTGGCCTTGACCAAAATGTGTCTACAGTAAAATGTCTAGTTAGAAAGGAGTTGGTAACTTAAAATGTTCCGATTAGGTTTCCAGCCTAGAAAATGCTGTATAGCTTCTCATAACACTGCAAAGCTACTTTACACATGGTGGAAGTCTGATGTGGCCCGCCTGGTCTGAAGTAATTGCTAACTACAAAAAGAGAAGCAGTTTTGGTGTTTGGCAAAATTATTTTAAAGAGCTGGAATGTCTGGAAAGTTGGGTTTTCATCTGTCTTCTGTGGGAGAGCAAACCATTTAGTTGGTAAGAATGACTTCTGCCTATAATCTCGTAATCTTATCAACAAAACCAATCATTTGAAAATCTACCAGGCCAAAATTATCTCACCACGTTAATTCTGCGCGTGTAGTATTCCGCAGAAAACTCAGCAGATTGTAGTGTCCGTTACTTGAGAAGCACACACAATTGCATGCATGATTGCAAGGGGTAGGCTGCGCTTTTTGATGTGAAATGTGCTTTTTTTTGTTAGTGATATTTTTAAATGTCTAAAATAAAATTAACTAAAGAGAAGTTAAGGAAAGGTCACTTGTCGACAAAAAAATATTATTTATAGCTATTAAAAAGTTAATTTATTTACTTCGGTAGGTATTTAATTATTTTGCTCTATTGTTAAATTATATTAAATTGATTATTTGATGATTTGTCTACAATACAATTGATGAAGCAATATTTTCCCTGTCTTTTAATGGATGTAGCCTGCAATAAGAGAGATCAAGCTGTTTTAAAGAACGGGTTGTTGTGTTTGGATTTGTATTGTAAACCTTAAACAATTTGCAATGCTTTCAGTTCCAATATTCTTAGATCTTTTTAACACATTTAAAACCATTCCGCAGATTAAAAAAAAAAATCAGTGCAGAAATCACACACAGGAAAACACTGATTTCGTGTGGCCCTACTAATGACTAAGATAGCTATTCTGACTTCTAATTCTGATGTTATCTGTGGAGGAATGTCGTTCGATAAGGCTTGTTTGCAAATAAAACGTTTTTTTTTTTTAGAAAGCACCTAGAGGCAAGATTGTGCAATCAATACCTAAGGTCAATATAAGTATTTTGTGGCAAGTGACTTCAAATGTATTGTGTTTATGCATAGGTTAACTTACTGAATGGACATGAATGTGTTCGATATTTAGCTCGTCTTTACTTGTGACTTTATGGCTTCTTGGACACAAATCAGTTAGGCATAGTGTTGAACTCTATGTTGGCATATTCGATTAGTATAATGCTCATTTGCAAATCCATTGATATTTTTTTATTTTTTAAAGGGTTACTTCAGCGATTAGCATATGGCTTTGTATCAGTAGAAACCCTGGAGAATATTCAAATTATTGTGCTTTCCCCCCTCATATCTCCCTGCGACGAGAGATTTATGCATTTTATTTCTGGAAAAATTCCTCCTATGATGCAAAATGACGATTTTTGCATCATAGGAGGAATGTTTGCCCAGAGGCTAAAGACTACAGCCAGCAGAGGGAGCTATTTCCGCATGTTTTGAATCTGCGCATGGGGGATGGGAGATTACACTCAGCTTGCAGGGAGAGCTCAGCTTGCAGACAGGATCATGGAGCTATGGTGAGCAATGTAAGTCTTTTAACTTCTCAAATACATTTCTATGAAAGTTAAGCTTGCAAAGGCATGAACTGAAACACGCCAGACTGAACTCGCGTTGTGAATGTATGCCGCGAGTGTAGTCTCGATTACCTCAGCTCTCATCACTCCTGCAGTCAGTGCTCAGTGCTGTGAGACTCGCGCGGTGACTCACTCATTATATTGAACAGACACGTTCAGTTTTTAATTGTAGTGTCTTCTCTAACTCAGTCACTCTAATCAAGTTGGTGGCGTTGGGAATGGCACAGGGCAGCGAAGCATTCTGGGAATTGTAGTCTTTCATCCCCATGGGACAAAAATACATTTTCTGTCTTTTCTCAGTCTAGAAGACACCAAATTCAAAAATAATTTCACATTTCTACTGCATTGATGACCCAGTTTAAATACAGATTCATCTTCCCAGCGCTGAAGTACCCCTTTAAGAAACGTCTTATACAAAATGTTTTACTTCTCATGTACACTAAAACATTATTTAGAAAAAAAGTTACCTGGTTGCCTTAAAATTGAGTTCATTGAAATTAAAATTGAGTTAATCCACAACTTTCCCGAACTCTGACCTTTCCCATGATCGCTATGGCAACGTAGAACACGCCGGTAACGAACTTCCGGTTTACATTAGTCTGTACTGTTATCAGCTAAACGCTTGGTTGTATTATGAGGATTCAGGAGTAGACTTTTACAACAAGGCTTCAGGCAAAATGATCACATGTCCCAGATGGTCGCATGGATCTGACTATCTTACAAGAACTTACTAATATCTGTAGGACTAAGCGATTCAACGGAGTTATGCGTGCACACATTTTGCCACTGTGTGTAGGCTTGGCTGTTCTTATGATCCACGCAAGAGTTACCTTCCGTCCATGCGCCTGTAAATCGATTTTTTTATTATAAATAAAGGTTTATTTGTTTCTAGTTATTTATTTTGTTAGATATGTCCACTTTGCGGGAGTCCCGCAAAAGAATTTTATTTTCCCGCGACACGCACACAATAATATCTTGCCGCCCGCAACCGCATTCACCATCAAATATGATCCCGCGCAACACTTGGTTGTGCTGGGTCCCGCGGGAGTGCGTGTTGCTACACAATAAATCTGTAAATTATTGAAAACAATAAACATACCCCTTGCAAAAAATTATACAGTTGTACTGCAGTATTTTAAATAGGTTAAACTAGTATATAAACTCAATAATTACAGCAATGAAATGTAAATTTTTATTACAATGCACTTAAATTAATTGAAGTTCATGTATCTATTTTCATGTTGATTAAAAAAAAGTCTACTGATAATGTCTGACATGATTTCAACAATTACCAATATTAAAATATAAATATTACTTCTACATCACAATTCTTGAGTTTATTTGAAGCTCATTGGGCATTGAATGGAAGGTGTAGAGTGGTGCTAGGCAACATGTCAAACCGGTCCGTTTATGGAAGCAAGCTTTCGGAGGTGAGAGACCCAGGCGATCAGCGGCGCTCAGCGCTCATTAACCCCGACGAGAGCAGCCTTAACTCAGCTCGTCCTTCTGACGACATTGCCGCTGCCTGGCAGAAGCCCCTCCCATGACGCAAATTCGCGTCTGTTGTGTAGTGAATGAAGCGAATGGATTCAAAATTTTCACGCGTCCAAGTTCGCGCTATTTATTCGCGTCACTCGTGTCTGGTGTGAGCAACATAACTGTTGTGTGCGCTAAACCAGAACTGAGATACCGTCAACCGGAAGTATCGAGTGTCATGGCGACGCCCACTAACACTTGCAGGAAAGTTGTGGATACTATTACGTAAAAGTGCATTTATTCAAAAATCTAAAAAATTCAAAATGGACAAAAACTCAAAATACGACAGTGTATACTATTACGTAAAAGTGCATTTATTGAATTATCACAAAAAGTAAAAATGGACAAAAAACTCAAAATACAACAGTGTATACTATTGCGTAAAAGTGAATTTATTGAATTATCACAATGTAAAAATGGACAAAACTCAAAATACGACTGTGTATACTATGACGTAAAAGTGAATTTATTCAAAAATCAAAAAAATTCAAAATGGACAAAAAACTCAAAATACGACAGTGTATACTATGACGTAAAAGTGAATTTATTCAAAAATCAAAAAAATTCAAAATGGACAAACTCAAAATACGACAGTGTATACTATTACGTAAAAGTGAATTTATGGAATTATCACAAAATGTAAAAATGGACAAACTCAAAATACGACAGTGTATACTATTACGTAAAAGTGAATTTATTCAAAAATCTAAAAAATTCAAAATGGACAAACTCAAAATACGACAGTGTATACTATTACGTAAAAGTGCATTTATTGAATTATCACAAAAAGTAAAAATGGACAAAAAACTCAAAATACGACAGTGTATACTATGACGTAAAAGTGAATTTATTCAAAAATCAAAAAAATTCAAAATGGACAAACTCAAAATACGACTGTGTATACTATTACGTAAAAGTGCATTTATTTAATTATCACAAAAAGTAAAAATGGACAAAAAATGTCTCAGGTTACGTATGTAACCCTAGTTCCCTGAGGGAACGAGACGCTGCGTCGAAACGCTGTGAGAACGCCTCTGCGTTAATGCGTCGTGAAGCGCCTGTAGAACCATTCCATCTGAAAAAAGATCGATCGTCGGCGTGATGACGTCATCGACCGGAAGCTATAAAGCGTCCGTGAAAACAAACAGGAACTAACTTCTGATAAAGCCTGAAGTAAGTGATCACGGACACGCCGGGAGTATGGCAGAGCGACGCAGCGTCTCGTTCCCTCAGGGAACTAGGGTTACATACGTAACCTGAGACGTTCCCTTTCGGGGAACTCGAGCTGCGTCGAAACGCTGTGAGAACGCTTATACCCACATCGCCATAGGACCAAGTGTCTCGTATGTGTGAAGCCGAAGCGCACACGGTTACGAGAGAACCTGTGCCCCAACAGTAGATGCCAGGTCTAGTTCATAGAACCTGACGAAGGTTAACGGAGACGACCATCCGGCCGCGTTGCAAATATCGTGGAGGGAAGCCCCCGACAAGAGTGCTTTTGAAGCAGCCATACCCCTGGTCACCCCTGGCCATCTCACTTGCTTCATAAGCAAGTGAGATGGCCTCGACCACCCACTTGCTCATCCTCTGCTTGGATACTGGAGCCCCCTTCTTAGGGGGTCCGAAACAGACAAATAATTGGTCAGATTTCCTCCACAGGGCAGCTCTGTGGACGTATGTATCCAGTGCCCTCACAGGACACAGCAGATTTAACCTTTCCTGGTCTGACGTCTTAAACGGGGGAGGACAGAAGGCTTGTAGAGTGATGGGGCCCCGTGGGCTCGTAGGAACCTTGGGGACATAACCCGGCCTGGGATGCAGAAATGCCTTCACCATCCCCGGCGCAAACTCTAAACATGAGGGCCCTACCGACAGGGACTGAATATCTCCTATTCTTTTAAGAGACGAAATGGCCAACAGAAAGATGGTTTTTAGGGTGAGGAACTTGTCCGAAACCTCCTCCAGAGGTTCGAACGGTGGTCCGGACAAGCCCCTCAGAACAATGGCCAAGTCCCATGCTGGGACCCTCGAGTGCATAGCCGGCCTCAACCTTAAAGTGCCACGAAGGAAGCGTGTAATTAGAGGGTGTCTTCCCAAAGACACTCCACCGAAAGGGACGTGAAAGGCACCCAAGGCCGCCACGTACACCTTTATTGTGGAGGGGGTCAACCCTGCCGAGAACCTTGCCTGCAGGAACTCCAGCACTGTACCAACCGGGCAGTTAACTGGGTCCCACTGGCGTTCTCTGCACCATGCTGAGAAAAGTCTCCATTTCAAAGCGTACAGCTTCCTTGTGGACGGAGCTCTGGAGTGTAGGATGGTCTCTACGACCTCGGCCGAGAGACCTTCCTCTATGAGCCTAGCCCCCTCAGAGGCCAGGCCCACAGTTTCCACATCTCCGGGCGTGGGTGCAGGAATCTCCCGCCCGCCTGAGAGAGTAGATCCCTCCTGGTCGGAATCTCCATCGGAGAGCCTTCCAGGAGAGATATCAGGTCCGAAAACCATACTCGGGTCGGCCAGTATGGAGCCACTAGAAGTACCTGGGCCCCGTCCCGGCGTACCCTCTCCAGAACTCCTGGAAGCAAGACAATCGGGGGGAAGGCGTACAGAGGCAGCCTCGGCCACTCCTGTACCATGGCATCCAGCCCCAGCGGGGCCGGATGGGTCAGAGAAAACCACTGCGGGCAGTGGGAATTCTCCGCCGAAGCAAATAGGTCTATTTCCGCTTTCCCATAAACCTTCCAAAGGAGCTCCACCACCTCTGGGTGGAGTCTCCATTCCCCGGGCCTCGGCCCCTGTCTCGACAGGCTGTCTGCTTCCTGATTCAGGGCCCCCGGGATATACACTGCCCTGATTGACAGCAATTTCCCTTGGGCCCACAGGAGGATCCGATCTGCCAATTTGTCCAACGGACGAGACCTCAGACCCCCCTGGTGATTTATATAGGCGACCACCGACGTGTTGTCTGTCCTGACTAGCACGTGGTGGCCCCTGAGGTCGGGCAGGAACTGTTTCAATGCAAGAAACACTGCGAGCATCTCTAGCCGATTTATGTGCCAGTGCCGCTGATGTTCCTGCCATAGACCCTGGGATGAGCGACCACTCATGGTCGCCCCCCAGCCCGTGAGAGAGGCATCTGTCGTTAGCGTTACGCGACGAACATGAGCCCCCAACACGGGACCCTGAGATAAAACCCCCGGGTTTTTTCACATGACCAGAGCACGTAGGCATCACCGCGTGACTTTGATCGTGCGGAGCGGATTTCCCCTCGGGGAGAACCCTTTTGTTTTGAGCCACCACTGCAGTGGCCTCATGTACAGTAGGCCAAAAGGTATCACGTTGGACGCTGCTGCCATGAGACCTAACAGTTTCTGGAACTGTTTCACAGTGACGGCCCGGCCTAGCTTCTGTTCTTTGACGGCTGCCAGGATCGATGCTATGCGTGTTGGCGATAATTGCGCCCGCATAATTACCGAATCCCAGTTCACACCTAGAAAAGTGGTTCTCTGAGCCGGAGAAAGCACACTCTTCTTGGCGTTCAGCCTCAACCCCAGCTTCGACATATGGGCGAGAACAGCATCTCGATGCTGAACCGCCATCTGCTCTGTATTCGCTAGAATCAGCCAGTCGTCGATATAGTTCAGAATGCGGATGCCCTGCAGACGCAGCGGCGCCAGAGCTGCATCCACACACTTGGTGAACGTGCGGGGTGACAGTGCTAGACCGAAGGGAAGTACCCGATATTGGTATGCCTCTCCCCCGAAGGCAAACCTCAGGAACTTCCTGTGATGTGGAAGGATGGAGACATGAAAATACGCATCTTTGAGGTCTATGGTGACAAACCAATCCTCCGACTTGATCTGCGATACAATCTGTCTGAGTGTAAGCATCTTGAATTTGAGCTTGGCCACCGAGCGATTCAATAGCCGCAGATCTAATATCGGGCGTAAGCCCCCATCCTTCTTCGGCACGATGAAGTAACGGCTGTAAAAGCCAGACTCCCTGCTTGGAGGGGGAACCCTCTCTATAGCCCCTTTTTGCAGGAGTGTCTCTACTTCCTGTGCCATTACCAGAGCCTGCTCCGGGCCCACCTCTGTAGGTAGGACACCGCAGAAAGGAGGTGGCCGACTTCTGAATTGAATGGCGTACCCCTTTTCTATTATCTGCAGGACCCAATGAGATATATTTGATAGACGTTTCCACTCGTCTAGAAAATCTACTAAGGGAACCAGCCTCTCGAGGCTGGCCTCTGGTGTATTTTGAGCAACAAGCACAGTGCCCTGAAGCGGCGGACCGGCAGGGAACAACTGACTTGACTGCTCGGGGGCCCCCCGAAGGGGGTGCGGACCACCCTCGGGTGGCCCGCGGAGACCGACTGCGCCCCGGCATTGCGGCGGGGTTGGCAGCGCGGCCCCCCGAGGGTGCCGTAGGCAAACGGGTACCGTTGGCAGGGGTAAACACCGTTTCCCTACGGGGGGAACCACCCTCAGCGTCCTGACGCTTCTGGCGTAAGGAACGCTTCGAGGCCTTCTTGGCGATCAGGACTGTCCGCAGATCAGCCCTGCCCCTCGAAGGCCTCGTCTGAGAGCGCCGCCCCTCGTCCCCGCGCTGAGGGGGAGCTCGGGCAGCGACGCTCTGTTTTTGTTGAGCCCTATGTGAGGAGCTCGTACTCGGTTTGGGCTGCTTGATGGTATCGGCAGCAGCCCCAGGGACCAGGACCCGGAGAGGGAGGAACTGCTTGAGCGCCGCAGCTTGCTTTTTCGACTCCTGGAACCTCTCGGTGACAGTGTGGACTGCGTCACCGAAGAGGCCTCCAGGAGAAAGCGGCGCATCAAGCAGGAAAGCTTTCTCCCTCTCCTTGATGTCTGTGGGGTTCAACCAAAGGTGTCTCTCCGTGGCCACCAATGCTGCCATGGAGCGGCCAACACATCTGGCCGTCTCCTTGGTGGCCCGGAGAGCTAAATCAGCTGACGTTCTCAATTCAGCGACAATATCTCCCCCCACAACATCATTACTATCCAGATCCCTCAGCAGGTCAGCCTGGTATGCCTGCACGATAGCCATCGTGTGCAGGCATGCAGCCGCCTGACCCGCTGCCGAGTACGCTTTACCCACCAATGCCGACGTTGTTTTTAGGGGTCTGGTGGGTAAAGTCGGGGCCTTAAGGGACGATGCCGAGGAAGGCGAGAGATGGCTCGCAAGCGTCTCTTCAACCTTTGGAATCGCCCCATAACCATACTGTTTCAGCCCGCTGATGTTACTGTAGACCGAGGTCTGCGGGCTGAAAACTCGATATGATGCCGGTCTCCTCCATGATCTTGCCACCTCGGTGTGCAAGTCATGGAAGAACGGCAGGCCCCGCCGCTGAGGCTCTGAAGCGCGAGCAGGGGACTGAAGTGGCGAGTCTTCAGTCTCGATGCTTTCAACGTCCACCTCCTCAGAGCTGGACAGATGAAGCACCGGCGACTCTCTCGGGGGGGGGAAGAAACCGCCATGCGTGCTTCCATGCCCCGAGAAGAGCCGCTGGATGGAGCAGGTGAGGGCAGAGATAAGGCAGCGCCCGTCTCTAACCCCTCTGCAACATCCAATTGTGATCCCACGACTGCAGCCTCCGCTCCGCCTCGATGGCAGCGGGACCAGAGCCGCGGGGAACACGAGCCGAGGCACCCTCCTCGAAGAGTGCCCGGCGGGAGCGCAGCGTTCTCAGTGGTAATCGCTCACAATGCTCGCAAGCAGCCCCCTCGAGGGCTGCCTGGGCATGCTGCGCTCCCAAGCATGCAACACAGAGAAGGTGTGTGTCCCCGCCCGTGATGTAGCGTGGGCAGGGAGGAACACCCATCTCTATCTATCTTATTTTCTCTTTATTTTTGTTAAACTAGTGATATTTAACAAAAAGGGTGGAAAATCTCTGAATATAGACAGACAAAAACACCAAATAGACAGACAGGTTCACACAGATCGCTTGCTGAAGGCTCAGAAGCTAGTTCCTGTTTGTTTTCACGGACGCTTTATAGCTTCCGGTCGATGACGTCATCACGACGCATTAACGCAGAGGCGTTCTCACAGCGTTTCGACGCAGCTCGAGTTCCCCGAAAGGGAACTCAAAATACGACAGTGTATACTATGACGTAAAAGTGAATTTATTCAAAAATCAAAAAAATTCAAAATGGACAAAAACTAAAAATACGACAGTGTATACTATGACGTAAAAGTGAATTTATTCAAAAATCAAAAAAAATTCAAAATGGACAAAAACTAAAAATACGACAGTGTATACTATTACGTAAAAGTGAATTTATTCAAAAATCAAAAAAATTCAAAATGGACAAAAACTAAAAATACGACAGTGTATACTATTACGTAAAAGTGAATTTATTCAAAAATCAAAAAAATTCAAAATGGACAAAAAAACTCAAAATACGACAGTGTATACTATTACGTAAAAGTGAATTCATTGAATTATAACAAAAAGTAAAAATGGACAAAAAACTCAAAATACGACAGTGTATACTATGACGTAAAAAGTGAATTTATTCAATTATTACAAAAAGTAAAAATGGACAACTCAAAATACGACAGTGTATACTATTACTTAAAAGTGCATTTATTGAATTATCACAAAATGTAAAAATGGACAAAAAACTCAAAATACGACAGTGTATACTATGACATAAAAGTAAATTTATTCAAAAAAATTCAAAATGGACAAAAAACTCAAAATATGACAGTGTATACTATTACGTAAAAGTGAATTTATTGAATTATCACAAAGTAAAAATGGACAAAAACCTCAAAAAACAACAGTGTATACTATGACGTAAAAGTGTTTTTATTCAAAAATCAAAAAAATTCAAAATGGACAAAAACCTGAAAAAACGACAGTGTATACTATTACGTATAAATGAATTTATTCAATTATCACAAAAAGTAAAAATGGACAAAAACCTCAAAAAACGACAGTGTATACTATGACGTAAAAGTGAATTTATTCAATTAACACAAAAAGTAAAAATGGACAAAAACATCAAAAAACGACAGTGTATACTATGACGTAAAAGGGAATATATTCAAAAATCTAAAAAAATTCAAAATGGACAAAACCTCAAAAAACGACAGTGTATACTATTACGTAAAAACGAATTTATTCAATTATCACAAAAAGTAAAAATGGACAAAAACCTCAAAAAAATGACAGGGTATACTACGACATAAAAGTGAATTTATTCAATTATCACAAAAAGTAAAAATGGACAAAAACCTTAAAAAACGACAGTGTATACTATGACGTAAAAGTGAATTTATTCAATTATCACAAAAAGTAAAAATGGACAAAAAACTCAAAAAACGACACTGTATACTATGACGTAAAAGTGAATTTATTCAATTATCACAAAAAGTAAAAATGGACAAAAACCTCAAAAAACGACAGTGTATACTGTGATGTAAAATTGAATTTATTCAAAAATCAAAAAAATCCAAAATGGACAAAAACCTGAAAAAACGACAGTGTATACTATGACGTAAAAGTGAATTTATTCAAAAATCTAAAAAATTCAAAATGGACAAAAACCACCAAAAACGACAGTGTATACTATGATGTAAAAGTGAATTTATTCAAAAATCAAAAAAATTCAAAATGGACAAAAACCTGAAAAAACGACAGTGTATACTATGACGTAAAAGTGAATTTATTCAATTATCACAAAAAGTAAAAATGGACAAAAACCTCAAAAAACGACAGTGTATACTACGACGTAAAAGTGAATTTATTCAATTATCACAAAAAGTAAAAATGGACAAAAACCTCAAAATACAACAGTGTATACTATGATGTAAAAGTGAATTTATTTAATTATCACAAAAAGTAAAAATGGACAAAAACCTCAAAAAACGACAGCGTATACTATGACATAAAAGTGAATTTATTCAATTATCACAAAAAGTAAAAATGGACAAAAACGTAAAAAAACGACAGTGTATACTATGACGTAAAAGTGAATTTATTCAAAAATCAAAAAAATTCAAAATGGACAAAAACCTGAAAAAACGACAGTGTATACTATGACATAAAGTGAATTTATTCAATTATCACAAAAAGTAAAAATGGACAAAAAACTCTAAATACGACAGTGTATACTATGACGTAAAAGCGAATTTATTCAATTATCAAAAAAAGTAAAAAATGGACAAAAACCTCAAAAAACGACAGTGTATATACTATGACGTAAAATTGAATTTATTCAAAAATCAAAAAAATTCAAAATGGACAAAAACCTGAAAAAACGACAGTGTATACTATGACGTAAAAGTGAATTTATTCAATTATCACAAAAAGTAAAAATGGACTAAAACCTCAAAAACGACAGTGTATACTATGACGTAAAAGTGAATTTATTCAAAAATCAAAAAAATTCAAAATGGACAAAAACCTCAAAATACGACGGTGTATACCGTAAAAGTGAATTTATTCAATTATCACAAAAAGTAAAAATGGACAAAAACCTCAAAAAACGACACTGTATACTATGACGTAAAAGTGAATTTATTCAATTATCACAAAAAGTAAAAATGGACAAAAACCTCAAAAAAACGACAGTGTATACTATGAAGTAAAAGTGAATTTATTCAATTATCACAAAAAGTAAAAATGGACAAAAACCTCAAAAAACGACAGTGTATACTATGACGTAAAAGTGAATTTATTCAAAAATCTAAAAAATTCAAAATGGACAAAAACCTCAAAATACGACAGTGTATACTATGACGTAAAAGTGAATTTATTCAATTATCACAAAAAGTAAAAATGGACAAAAACCTCAAAAAACGACAGTGTATACTATGACGTAAAAGCGAATTTATTCAATTATCACAAAAAGTAAAAATGGACAAAAACCTCAAAAAACGACAGTGTATATACTATGACGTAAAATTTAATTTATTCAAAAATCAAAAAAATCCAAAATGGACAAAAACCTCAAAAAACGACAGTGTATACTATGACGTAAAAGTGAATTTATTCAAAAATCTAAAAAATTCAAAATGGACAAAAACCTCAAAATACGACAGTGTATACTATGACGTAAAAGTGAATTTATTCAATTATCACAAAAAGTAAAAATGGACAAAAACCTCAAAAAACGACAGTGTATACTATGACGTAAAAGCGAATTTATTCAATTATCACAAAAAGTAAAAATGGACAAAAACCTCAAAAAACGACAGTGTATATACTATGTCGTTTTTTCAGGTTTTTGTCCATTTTGAATTTTTTTGATTTTTGAATAAATTAAATTTTACGTCATAGTATATACACTGTCGTTTTTTGAGGTTTTTGTCCATTTTTACTTTTTGTGATAATTGAATAAATTCACTTTTACGTCATAGTATACACTGTCGTTTTTTGAGGGTTTTGTCCATTTTTACTTATTGTGATAATTGAATTAATTCACTTTTACGTCATAGTATACACTGTCGTTTTTTAAGGTTTTTGTCCATTTTTACTTTTTGTGATAATTGAATAAATTCACTTTTACGTCATAGTATACAATTATCACAAAAAGTAAAAATGGACAAAAACCTCAAAAAACGACAGTGTATACTATGACGTAAAAGTGAATTTATTCAATTATCACAAAAAGTAAAAATGGACAAAAACCTCAAAAAAACGACAGTGTATACTATGACGTAAAAGTGTTTTTATTCAAAAATCAAAAAAATTCAAAATGGACAAAAACCTGAAAAAACGACAGTGTATACTATTACGTAAAAATGAATTTATTCAATTATCACAAAAAGTAAAAATGGACAAAAACCTCAAAAAAACGACAGTGTATACTATGAAGTAAAAGTGAATTTATTCAATTATCACAAAAAGTAAAAATGGACAAAAACCTCAAAAAACGACAGTGTATACTATGACGTAAAAGTGAATTTATTCAATTATCACAAAAAGTAAAAATGGACAAACTCAAAAAACGACACTGTATACTATGACGTAAAAGTGAATTTATTCAATTATCACAAAAAGTAAAAATGGACAACCTCAAAAAACGACAGTGTATACTATGACGTAAAGTGAATTTATTCAATTATCACAAAAAGTAAAAATGGACAAAAAACTCTAAATACGACAGTGTATACTATGACGTAAACGCGAATTTATTCAATTATCACAAAAAGTAAAAATGGACAAAAACCTCAAAAAACGACAGTGTATATACTATGACGTAAAATTTAATTTATTCAAAAATCAAAAAAATCCAAAATGGACAAAAACCTCAAAAAACGACAGTGTATACTATGACGTAAAAGTGAATTTATTCAAAAATCTAAAAAATTCAAAATGGACAAAAACCTCAAAATACGACAGTGTATACTATGACGTAAAAGTGAATTTATTCAATTATCACAAAAAGTAAAAATGGACAAAAACCTGAAAAAACGACAGTGTATACTATGACGTAAAAGTGAATTTATTCAATTATCACAAAAAGTAAAAATGGACAAAAACCTCAAAAAAACGACAGTGTATACTATGAAGTAAAAGTGAATTTATTCAATTATCACAAAAAGTAAAAATGGACAAAAACCTCAAAAAACGACAGTGTATACTATGACGTAAAAGTGAATTTATTCAATTATCACAAAAAGTAAAAATGGACAAACTCAAAAAACGACACTGTATACTATGACGTAAAAGTGAATTTATTCAATTATCACAAAAAGTAAAAATGGACAACCTCAAAAAACGACAGTGTATACTATGACGTAAAGTGAATTTATTCAATTATCACAAAAAGTAAAAATGGACAAAAAACTCTAAATACGACAGTGTATACTATGACGTAAAAGCGAATTTATTCAATTATCAAAAAAAGTAAAAATGGACAAAAACCTCAAAAAACGACAGTGTATATACTATGACGTAAAATTGAATTTATTCAAAAATCAAAAAAATTCAAAATGGACAAAAACCTGAAAAAACGACAGTGTATACTATGAGGTAAAAGTGAATTTATTCAATTATCACAAAAAGTAAAAAAATGGAGAAAAAACTCAAAAAACGACAGTGTATACTATGACGTAAAAGTGAATTTATTCAATTATCACAAAAAGTAAAAATGGACAAAAACCTGAAAAAACGACAGTGTATACTATGACGTAAAAGTGAATTTATTCAATTATCACAAAAAGTAAAAATGGACTAAAACCTCAAAAACGACAGTGTATACTATGACGTAAAAGTGAATTTATTCAATTATCACAAAAAGTAAAAATGGACAAAAACCTCAAAAAAACGACACTGTATACTATGACGTAAAAGTGAATTTATTCAATTATCACAAAAAGTTAAAATTGACAAAAACCACCAAAAACGACAGTGTATACTATGATGTAAAAGTGAATTTATTCAAAAATCAAAAAAATTCAAAATGGACAAAAACCTCAAAATACGACAGTGTATACTATGACGTAAAAGCGAATTTATTCAATTATCACAAAAAGTAAAAATGGACAAAAACCTCAAAAAACGACAGTGTATATACTATGACGTAAAATTTAATTTATTGAAAAATCAAAAAAATTCAAAATGGACAAAAACCTGAAAAAACGACAGTGTATACTATGACGTAAAAGTGAATTTATTCAATTATCACAAAAAGTAAAAATGGACAAAAACCTCAAAATACGACAGTGTATACTATGACGTAAAAGTGAATTTATTCAATTATCACAAAAAGTAAAAATGGACAAAAACCTCAAAAAACGACAGTGTATACTATGACGTAAAAGTGAATTTATTCAAAAATCTAAAAAATTCAAAATGGACAAAAACCTCAAAATACGACAGTGTATACTATGACGTAAAAGTGAATTTATTCAATTATCACAAAAAGTAAAAATGGACAACCTCAAAAAACGACAGTGTATACTATGACGTAAAAGCGAATTTATTCAATTATCACAAAAAGTAAAAATGGACAAAAACCTCAAAAAACGACAGTGTATATACTATGTCGTTTTTTCAGGTTTTTGTCCATTTTGAATTTTTTTGATTTTTGAATAAATTAAATTTTACGTCATAGTATATACACTGTCGTTTTTTGAGGTTTTTGTCCATTTTTACTTTTTGTGATAATTGAATAAATTCACTTTTACGTCATAGTATACACTGTCGTATTTTGAGTTTTTTGTCCATTTTGATTTTTTTTGATTTTTGAATAAATTCACTTTTTTCTGAATAGTATACACTGTCGTATTTTGAGTTTTTTGTCCATTTTTTCTATTTGTGATAATTCAATAAATGCACTTTTACGTAATAGTATACACTGTCGCATTTTGAGTTTTTTGTCCATTTTGAATTTTGTTGATTTTTGAATAAATGCACTTTTACGTAATAGTATACACTGTCGTATTTTGAGTTTTTTGTCCATTTTGAATTTTATTGATTTTTGAATAAATTCACTTTTACGTAATAGTATACACTGTCGTATTTTGAGTTTTTTGTCCATTTTGAATTTTGTTGATTTTTGAATAAATTCACTTTTACGTCATAGTATACACTGTCGTATTTTGAGTATTTTGTCCATTTTGAATTTTGTTGATTTTTGAATCAATTCACTTTTACGTAATAGTATACACTGTCGTATTTTGAGTTTTTTGTCCATTTTGAATTTTGTTGATTTTTGAATCAATTCACTTTTACGTAATAGTATACACTGTCGTATTTTGAGTTTTTTTTGTCCATTTTGAATTTTGTTGATTTTTGAATCAATTCACTTTTACGTAATAGTATACACTGTCGTATTTTGAGTTTTTTGTCCATTTTTACTTTTTGTGATAATTCAATAAATGCACTTTTACGTAATAGTATACACTGTCGTATTTTGAGTTTTTTGTCCATTTTGAATTTTTTTGATTTTTGAATAAATTCACTTTTACGTAATAGTATACACTGTCGTATTTTTTCCATTTTGAGTTTTGTTGATTTTTGAATAAATTCACTTTTACGTAATAGTATATACACTGTCGTATTTTGAGTTTTTTGTCCATTTTTACTTTTTGTGATAATTCAATAAATGCACTTTTACGTATTAGTATACACTGTCGTATTTTGAGTTTTTTGTCCATTTTGAATTTTTGATTTTTGAATAAATTCACTTTTACGTAAAAATGGACAAACTCAAAATACGACAGTGTATACTATTACGTAAAAGTGAATTTATTCAAAAATCTAAAATTCAAAATGGACAAAAACCTCAAAATACGACAGTGTATACTATGACGTAAAAGTGAATTTATTCAATTATCACAAAAAGTAAAAATGGACAAAAACCTGAAAAAACGACAGTGTATACTATGACGTAAAAGTGAATTTATTCAATTATCACAAAAAGTAAAAATGGACTAAAACCTCAAAAACGACAGTGTATACTATGACGTAAAAGTGAATTTATTCAATTATCACAAAAAGTAAAAATGGACAAAAACCTCAAAAAAACGACACTGTATACTATGACGTAAAAGTGAATTTATTCAATTATCACAAAAAGTAAAAATTGACAAAAACCACCAAAAACGACAGTGTATACTATGATGTAAAAGTGAATTTATTCAAAAATCAAAAAAATTCAAAATGGACAAAAACCTCAAAATACGACAGTGTATACTATGACGTAAAAGCGAATTTATTCAATTATCACAAAAAGTAAAAATGGACAAAAACCTCAAAAAACGACAGTGTATATACTATGACGTAAAATTTAATTTATTGAAAAATCAAAAAAATTCAAAATGGACAAAAACCTGAAAAAACGACAGTGTATACTATGACGTAAAAGTGAATTTATTCAATTATCACAAAAAGTAAAAATGGACAAAAACCTCAAAATACGACAGTGTATACTATGACGTAAAAGTGAATTTATTCAATTATCACAAAAAGTAAAAATGGACAAAAACCTCAAAAAACGACAGTGTATACTATGACGTAAAAGTGAATTTATTCAAAAATCTAAAAAATTCAAAATGGACAAAAACCTCAAAATACGACAGTGTATACTATGACGTAAAAGTGAATTTATTCAATTATCACAAAAAGTAAAAATGGACAACCTCAAAAAACGACAGTGTATACTATGACGTAAAAGCGAATTTATTCAATTATCACAAAAAGTAAAAATGGACAAAAACCTCAAAAAACGACAGTGTATATACTATGTCGTTTTTTCAGGTTTTTGTCCATTTTGAATTTTTTTGATTTTTGAATAAATTAAATTTTACGTCATAGTATATACACTGTCGTTTTTTGAGGTTTTTGTCCATTTTTACTTTTTGTGATAATTGAATAAATTCACTTTTACGTCATAGTATACACTGTCGTATTTTGAGTTTTTTGTCCATTTTGATTTTTTTTGATTTTTGAATAAATTCACTTTTTTCTGAATAGTATACACTGTCGTATTTTGAGTTTTTTGTCCATTTTTTCTATTTGTGATAATTCAATAAATGCACTTTTACGTAATAGTATACACTGTCGCATTTTGAGTTTTTTGTCCATTTTGAATTTTGTTGATTTTTGAATAAATGCACTTTTACGTAATAGTATACACTGTCGTATTTTGAGTTTTTTGTCCATTTTGAATTTTATTGATTTTTGAATAAATTCACTTTTACGTAATAGTATACACTGTCGTATTTTGAGTTTTTTGTCCATTTTGAATTTTGTTGATTTTTGAATAAATTCACTTTTACGTCATAGTATACACTGTCGTATTTTGAGTTTTTTTTTGTCCATTTTGAATTTTGTTGATTTTTGAATCAATTCACTTTTACGTAATAGTATACACTGTCGTATTTTGAGTTTTTTGTCCATTTTGAATTTTGTTGATTTTTGAATCAATTCACTTTTACGTAATAGTATACACTGTCGTATTTTGAGTTTTTTTTGTCCATTTTGAATTTTGTTGATTTTTGAATCAATTCACTTTTACGTAATAGTATACACTGTCGTATTTTGAGTTTTTTGTCCATTTTTACTTTTTGTAATAATTCAATAAATGCACTTTTACGTAATAGTATACACTGTCGTATTTTGAGTTTTTTGTCCATTTTGAATTTTTTTGATTTTTGAATAAATTCACTTTTACGTAATGGTATACACTGTCGTATTTTGAGTTTTTTGTCCATTTTGAATTTTTTTGATTTTTGAATAAATTCACTTTTACGTAATAGTATACACTGTCGTATTTTGTCCATTTTGAGTTTTGTTGATTTTTGAATAAATTCACTTTTACGTAATAGTATATACACTGTCGTATTTTGAGTTTTTTGTCCATTTTTTCTTTTTGTGATAATTCAATAAATGCACTTTTACGTATTAGTATACACTGTCGTATTTTGAGTTTTTTGTCCATTTTGAATTTTTTTGATTTTTGAATAAATTCACTTTTACGTAAAAATGGACAAACTCAAAATACGACAGTGTATACTATTACGTAAAAGTGAATTTATTCAAAAATCTAAAAAATTCAAAATGGACAAAAACCTCAAAATACGACAGTGTATACTATGACGTAAAAGTGAATTTATTCAATTATCACAAAAAGTAAAAATGGACAACCTCAAAAAACGACAGTGTATACTATGACGTAAAAGCGAATTTATTCAATTATCACAAAAAGTAAAGATGGACAAAAACCTCAAAAAACGACAGTGTATATACTATGTCGTTTTTTCAGGTTTTTGTCCATTTTGAATTTTTTTGATTTTTGAATAAATTAAATTTTACGTCATAGTATATACACTGTCGTTTTTTGAGGTTTTTGTCCATTTTTACTTTTTGTGATAATTGAATAAATTCACTTTTACGTCATAGTATACACTGTCGTATTTTGAGTTTTTTGTCCATTTTGATTTTTTTTGATTTTTGAATAAATTCACTTTTTTCTGAATAGTATACACTGTCGTATTTTGAGTTTTTTGTCCATTTTTTCTATTTGTGATAATTCAATAAATGCACTTTTACGTAATAGTATACACTGTCGCATTTTGAGTTTTTTGTCCATTTTGAATTTTGTTGATTTTTGAATAAATGCACTTTTACGTAATAGTATATACACTGTCGTATTTTGAGTTTTTTGTCCATTTTGAATTTTTTTTGATTTTTGAATAAATTCACTTTTACGTCATAATATACACTGTCGTATTTTGAGTTTTTTGTCCATTTTTTCTTTTTGTGATAATTCAATAAATGCACTTTTACGTATTAGTATACACTGTCGTATTTTGAGTTTTTTGTCCATTTTGAATTTTTTTGATTTTTGAATAAATTCACTTTTACGTAATAGTATACACTGTCGTATTTTGAGTTTTTTTGTCCATTTTGAATTTTGTTGATTTTTGAATCAATTCACTTTTACGTAATAGTATACACTGTCGTATTTTGAGTTTTTTGCCCATTTTGAATTTTGTTGATTTTTTAATAAATTCACTTTTACGTAATAGTATACACTGTCGTATTTTGAGTTTTTTGTCCATTTTGAATTTTGTTGATTTTTGAATGAATTCACTTTTACGTAATAGTATACACTGTCGTATTTTGAGTTTTTTGTCCATTTTGAATTTTGTTGATTTTTGAATAAATTCACTTTTACGTAATAGTATATACACTGTCGTATTTTGAGTTTTTTGTCCATTTTGAATTTTTTTGATTTTTGAATAAATTCACTTTTACGTAATAGTATATACACTGTCGTATTTTGAGTTTTTTGTCCATTTTGAATTTTTTTGATTTTTGAATCAATTCACTTTTACGTAATAGTATACACTGTCGTATTTTGAGTTTTTTGTTTATTTTGAATTTTGTTGATTTTTGAATAAATTCACTTTTACATAAAAGTATACACTGTCGTATTTTGAGTTTTTTGTCCATTTTGAATTTTGTTGATTTTTGAATAAATTCACTTTTACGTAATAGTATACACAGTCGTATTTTGAGTTTTTTGTCCATTTTTTCTTTTTGTGATAATTCAATAAATGCACTTTTACGTAATAGTATACACTGTCGTATTTTGAGTTTTTTGTCCATTTTGAATTTTTTTGATTTTTGAATAAATTCACTTTTACGTAATAGTATACACAGTCGTATTTTGAGTTTTTTGTCCATTTTTTCTTTTTGTGATAATTCAATAAATGCACTTTTACGTAATAGTATACACTGTCGTATTTTGAGTTTTTTGTCCATTTTGAATTTTTTTGATTTTTGAATAAATTCACTTTTACGTAATAGTATACACTGTCGTATTTTGAGTTTTTTTGTCCATTTTGAATTTTGTTGATTTTTGAATCAATTCACTTTTACGTAATAGTATACACTGTCGTATTTTGAGTTTTTTGTCCATTTTGAATTTTTTTGATTTTTGAATAAATTCACTTTTACGTAATAGTATACACTGTCGTATTTTGAGTTTTTTGTCCATTTTGAATTTTTTTGATTTTTGAATAAATTCACTTTTACGTAATAGTATACACTGTCGTATTTTGAGTTTTTTGTCCATTTTGAATTTTTTTGATTTTTGAATAAATTCCCTTTTACGTAATAGTATACACTGTCGTATTTTGAGTTTTTTTGTCCATTTTGAATTTTGTTGATTTTTGAATCAATTCACTTTTACGTAATAGTATACACTGTTGTATTTTGAGTTTTTTGTCCATTTTGAATTTTGTTGATTTTTGAATCAATTCACTTTTACGTAATAGTATACACTGTCGTATTTTGAGTTTTTTGTCCATTTTTACTTTTTGTGATAATTCAATAAATGCACTTTTACGTTATAGTATACACTGTCGTATTTTGAGTTTTTTGTCCATTTTGAATTTTTTTGATTTTTGAATAAATTCACTTTTACGTAATAGTATACACTGTCGTATTTTGAGATTTTTGCCCATTTTGAATTTTTTTGATTTTTGAATAAATTCACTTTTACGTAATAGTATACACTGTCGTATTTTGAGTTTTTTTGTCCATTTTGAATTTTGTTGATTTTTGAATCAATTCACTTTTACGTAATAGTATACACTGTCGTATTTTGAGTTTTTTTGTCCATTTTGAATTTTGTTGATTTTTGAATCAATTCACTTTTACGTAATAGTATACACTGTCGTATTTTGAGTTTTTTGTCCATTTTGAATTTTTTTGATTTTTGAATAAATTCACTTTTACGTAATAGTATACACTGTCGTATTTTGAGTTTTTTGTCCATTTTGAATTTTTTTGATTTTTGAATAAATTCACTTTTACGTAATAGTATACACTGTCGTATTTTGAGTTTTTTGTCCATTTTGAATTTTTTTGATTTTTGAATAAATTCCCTTTTACGTAATAGTATACACTGTCGTATTTTGAGTTTTTTTGTCCATTTTGAATTTTGTTGATTTTTGAATCAATTCACTTTTACGTAATAGTATACACTGTTGTATTTTGAGTTTTTTGTCCATTTTGAATTTTGTTGATTTTTGAATCAATTCACTTTTACGTAATAGTATACACTGTCGTATTTTGAGTTTTTTGTCCATTTTTACTTTTTGTGATAATTCAATAAATGCACTTTTACGTAATAGTATACACTGTCGTATTTTGAGTTTTTTGTCCATTTTAAATTTTTTTGATTTTTGAATAAATTCACTTTTACGTAATAGTATACACTGTCGTATTTTGAGATTTTTGCCCATTTTGAATTTTTTTGATTTTTGAATAAATTCACTTTTACGTAATAGTATACACTGTCGTATTTTGAGTATTTTGTCCATTTTGAATTTTGTTGATTTTTGAATCAATTCACTTTTACGTCATAGTAAACACTGTCGTATTTTGAGTTTTTTTGTCCATTTTTTCTTTTTGTGATAATTCAATAAATGCACTTTTACGTAATAGTATACACTGTCGTATTTTTTTGCCCATTTTAATTTTTTTTGATTTTTGAATAAATTCACTTTTACGTCATAGTATACACTGTCGCATTTTGAGTTTTTTTGTCCATTTTGAATTTTGTTGCTTTTTGAATAAATTCACTTTTACGTAATAGTATACACTGTCGTATTTTGAGTTTTTTGTCCATTTTGAATTTTTTTGATTTTTGAATAAATTCACTTTTACGTAATAGTATACACTGTCGTATTTTGAGTTTTTTGTCCATTTTTTCTTTTTGTGATAATTCAATAAATGTACTTTTACGTAATAGTATACACTGTCGTATTTTTTTGCCCATTTTAATTTTTTTTGATTTTTGAATAAATTCACTTTTACGTCATAGTATACACTGTCGCATTTTGAGTTTTTTTGTCCATTTTGAATTTTGTTGCTTTTTGAATAAATTCACTTTTACGTAATAGTATACACAGTCGTATTTTGAGTTTTTTGTCCATTTTTTATTTTTGTGATAATTCAATAAATGCACTTTTACGTAATAGTATACACTGTCGTATTTTTTTGCCCATTTTAATTTTTTTTGATTTTTGAATAAATTCACTTTTACGTCATAGTATACACTGTCGTATTTTGAGTTTTTTGTCCATTTTGAATTTTTTTGATTTTTGAATAAATTCACTTTTACGTAATAGTATACACTGTTGTATTTTGAGTTTTTTGTCCATTTTGAATTTTTTTGATTTTTGAAAAAAATTAACTTTTACGTCATAGTATACACAGTCGTATTTTGAGTTTTTTTGTCCATTTTTTCTTTTTGTGATAATTCAAAAAATGCACTTTTACGTAATAGTATACACTGTCGTATTTTGAGTTTTTTGTCCATTTTGAATTTTTTTGATTTTTGAATAAATTCCCTTTTACGTAATAGTATACACTGTCATATTTTGAGTTTTTTGTCCATTTTTTCTTTTTGTGATAATTCAATAAATGCACTTTTACGTAATAGTATACACTGTCGTATTTTGAGTTTTTTGTCCATTTTGAATTTTGTTGATTTTTGAATAAATTCACTTTTACGTAATAGTATACACTGTCGTATTTTGAGTTTTTTTGTCCATTTTGAATTTTGTTGATTTTTGAATAAATTCACTTTTCCGTAATAGTATACACAGTCGTATTTTGAGTTTTTTGCCCATTTTAATTTTTTTTGATTTTTGAATAAATTCACTTTTACGTCATAGTATACACTGTCGTATTTTGAGTTTTTTTGTCCATTTTGAATTTTGTTGCTTTTTGAATAAATTCACTTTTACGTAATAGTATACACTGTCGTATTTTGAGTTTTTTGTCCATTTTGAATTTTGTTGATTTTTGAATAAATTCACTTTTACGTAATAGTATACACTGTCGTATTTTGAGTTTTTTGTCCATTTTGAATTTTGTTGATTTTTGAATAAATTCACTTTTACGTAATAGTATACACTGTCGTATTTTGAGTTTTTTGTCCATTTTGAATTTTGTTGATTTTTGAATAAATTCACTTTTACGTAATACTATACACTGTCGTATTTTGAGTTTTTTGTCCATTTTGAATTTTGTTGATTTTTGAATAAATTCACTTTTACGTAATAGTATACACTGTCGTATTTTGAGTTTTTTGTCCATTTTGAATTTTGTTGATTTTTGAATAAATTCACTTTTACGTAATACTATACACTGTCGTATTTTGAGTTTTTTGTCCATTTTGAATTTTGTTGATTTTTGAATAAATTCACTTTTACGTAATACTATACACAGTCGTATTTTTAGTTTTTTGTCCATTTTTTCTTTTTGTGATAATTCAATAAATGCACTTTTACGTAATAGTATACACTGTCGTATTTTGAGTTTTTTGTCCATTTTGAATTTTTTTGATTTTTGAATAAATTCACTTTTACGTAATAGTATACACTGTCGTATTTTGAGTTTTTTGTCCATTTTGAATTTTTTTGATTTTTGAATAAATTCACTTTTACGTAATAGTATACACTGTCGTATTTTGAGTTTTTTGTCCATTTTGAATTTTTTTGATTTTTGAATAAATTCCCTTTTACGTAATAGTATACACTGTCGTATTTTGAGTTTTTTTGTCCATTTTGAATTTTGTTGATTTTTGAATCAATTCACTTTTACGTAATAGTATACACTGTCGTATTTTGAGTTTTTTGTCCATTTTGAATTTTGTTGATTTTTGAATCAATTCACTTTTACGTAATAGTATACACTGTCGTATTTTGAGTTTTTTGTCCATTTTTACTTTTTGTGATAATTCAATAAATGCACTTTTACGTAATAGTATACACTGTCGTATTTTGAGTTTTGTCCATTTTGAATTTTTTTGATTTTTGAATAAATTCACTTTTACGTAATAGTATACACTGTCGTATTTTGAGTTTTTTGCCCATTTTGAATTTTTTTGATTTTTGAATAAATTCACTTTTACGTAATAGTATACACTGTCGTATTTTGAGTATTTTGTCCATTTCGAATTTTGTTGATTTTTGAATAAATTCACTTTTACGTAATAGTATACACAGTCGTATTTTGAGTTTTTTGTCCATTTTTTCTTTTTGTGATAATTCAATAAATGCACTTTTACGTAATAGTATACACTGTCGTATTTTGAGTTTTTTGTCCATTTTGAATTTTTTTTGATTTTTGAATAAATTCACTTTTACGTAATAGTATACACTGTCGTATTTTGAGTTTTTTTGTCCATTTTGAATTTTGTTGATTTTTGAATCAATTCACTTTTACGTAATAGTATACACTGTCGTATTTTGAGTTTTTTGTCCATTTTGAATTTTGTTGATTTTTGAATCAATTCACTTTTACGTAATAGTATACACTGTCGTATTTTGAGTTTTTTGTCCATTTTTACTTTTTGTGATAATTCAATAAATGCACTTTTACGTAATAGTATACACTGTCGTATTTTGAGTTTTGTCCATTTTGAATTTTTTTGATTTTTGAATAAATTCACTTTTACGTAATAGTATACACTGTCGTATTTTGAGTTTTTTGCCCATTTTGAATTTTTTTGATTTTTGAATAAATTCACTTTTACGTAATAGTATACACTGTCGTATTTTGAGTATTTTGTCCATTTCGAATTTTGTTGATTTTTGAATAAATTCACTTTTACGTAATAGTATACACAGTCGTATTTTGAGTTTTTTGTCCATTTTTTCTTTTTGTGATAATTCAATAAATGCACTTTTACGTAATAGTATACACTGTCGTATTTTGAGTTTTTTGTCCATTTTGAATTTTTTTTGATTTTTGAATAAATTCACTTTTACGTAATAGTATACACTGTCGTATTTTGAGTTTTTTTGTCCATTTTGAATTTTTTTGATTTTTGAATAAATTCACTTTTACGTAATAGTATATACACTGTCGTATTTTGAGTTTTTTGTCCATTTTGAATTTTGTTTGATTTTTGAATAAATTCACTTTTACGTCATAGTATACACTGTCGTATTTTGAGTTTTTTTGTCCATTTTGAATTTTGTTGATTTTTGAAAAAAATTAACTTTTACGTCATAGTATACACAGTCGTATTTTGAGTTTTTTGTCCATTTTGAATTTTTTTGATTTTTGAATAAATTCACTTTTACGTAATAGTATACACTGTCGTATTTTGAGTATTTTGTCCATTTTGAATTTTGTTGATTTTTGAATAAATTCACTTTTACGTAATAGTATACACTGTCGTATTTTGAGTTTTTTGTCCATTTTTACTTTTTGTGATAATTCATTAAATGCACTTTTACGTAATAGTATACACTGTCGTATTTTGAGTTTTTTGTCCATTTTGAATTTTTTTTGATTTTTGAATGAATTCACTTTTACGTAATAGTATACACTGTCGTATTTTGAGTTTTTTGCCCATTTTGAATTTTTTTGATTTTTGAATAAATTCACTTTTACGTCATAGTAAACACTGTCGTATTTTGAGTTTTTTTGTCCATTTTGAATTTTTTTGATTTTTGAATAAATCCACTTTTACGTAATAGTATACACTGTTGTATTTTGAGTTTTTTGTCCATTTTGAATTTTTTTGATTTTTGAAAAAAATTAACTTTTACGTCATAGTATACACAGTCGTATTTTGAGTTTTTTGTCCATTTTTTCTTTTTGTGATAATTCAAAAAATGCACTTTTACGTAATAGTATACACTGTCGTATTTTGAGTTTTTTGTCCATTTTGAATTTTTTTGATTTTTGAATAAATTCCCTTTTACGTAATAGTATACACTGTCGTATTTTGAGTTTTTTGTCCATTTTTTCTTTTTGTGATAATTCAATAAATGCACTTTTACGTAATAGTATACACTGTCGTATTTTGAGTTTTTTGTCCATTTTGAATTTTGTTGATTTTTGAATGAATTCACTTTTACGTAATAGTATACACTGTCGTATTTTGAGTTTTTTTGTCCATTTTGAATTTTGTTGATTTTTGAATAAATTCACTTTTACGTAATAGTATACACAGTCGTATTTTGAGTTTTTTGCCCATTTTAATTTTTTTTGATTTTTGAATAAATTCACTTTTACGTCATAGTATACACTGTCGTATTTTGATTTTTTTTGTCCATTTTGAATTTTGTTGCTTTTTGAATAAATTCACTTTTACGTAATAGTATACACAGTCGTATTTTGAGTTTTTTGTCCATTTTTTATTTTTGTGATAATTCAATAAATGCACTTTTACGTAATAGTATACACTGTCGTATTTTGAGTTTTTTGTCCATTTTGAATTTTTTTGATTTTTGAATAAATTCACTTTTACGTAATAGTATAAACTGTCGTATTTTGAGTTTTTTTGTCCATTTTGAATTTTGTTGATTTTTGAATCAATTCACTTTTACGTAATAGTATACACTGTCGTATTTTGAGTTTTTTGTCCATTTTGAATTTTGTTGATTTTTGAATAAATTCACTTTTACATAAAAGTATACACTGTCGTATTTTGAGTTTTTTGTCCATTTTGAATTTTGTTGATTTTTGAATAAATTCACTTTTACGTAATAGTATACACAGTCGTATTTTGAGTTTTTTGTCCATTTTTTCTTTTTGTGATAATTCAATAAATGCACTTTTACGTAATAGTATACACTGTCGTATTTTGAGTTTTTTGTCCATTTTGAATTTTTTTGATTTTTGAATAAATTCACTTTTACGTAATAGTATACACAGTCGTATTTTGAGTTTTTTGTCCGTTTTTTCTTTTTGTGATAATTCAATAAATGCTCTTTGACGTAATAGTATACACTGTCGTATTTTGAGTTTTTTGTCCATTTTGAATTTTTTTGATTTTTGAATAAATTCACTTTTACGTAATAGTATACACTGTCGTATTTTGAGTTTTTTTGTCCATTTTGAATTTTGTTGATTTTTGAATCAATTCACTTTTACGTAATAGTATACACTGTCGTATTTTGAGTTTTTTGTCCATTTTGAATTTTTTTGATTTTTGAATAAATTCACTTTTACGTAATAGTATACACTGTCGTATTTTGAGTTTTTTTGTCCATTTTGAATTTTGTTGATTTTTGAATCAATTCACTTTTACGTAATAGTATACACTGTCGTATTTTGAGTTTTTTGTCCATTTTGAATTTTTTTGATTTTTGAATAAATTCACTTTTACGTAATAGTATACACTGTCGTATTTTGAGTTTTTTGTCCATTTTGAATTTTTTTGATTTTTGAATCAATTCACTTTTACGTAATAGTATACACTGTCGTATTTTGAGTTTTTTGTCCATTTTGAATTTTTTTGATTTTTGAATAAATTCCCTTTTACGTAATAGTATACACTGTCGTATTTTGAGTTTTTTTGTCCATTTTGAATTTTGTTGATTTTTGAATCAATTCACTTTTACGTAATAGTATACACTGTTGTATTTTGAGTTTTTTGTCCATTTTGAATTTTGTTGATTTTTGAATCAATTCACTTTTACGTAATAGTATACACTGTCGTATTTTGAGTTTTTTGTCTATTTTTACTTTTTGTGATAATTCAATAAATGCACTTTTACGTAATAGTATACACTGTCGTATTTTGAGTTTTTTGTCCATTTTGAATTTTTTTGATTTTTGAATAAATTCCCTTTTACGTAATAGTATACACTGTTGTATTTTGAGTTTTTTGTCCATTTTGAATTTTGTTGATTTTTGAATAAATTCACTTTTACGTAATAGTATACACTGTCGTATTTTGAGATTTTTGCCCATTTTGAATTTTTTTGATTTTTGAATAAATGCACTTTTACGTAATAGTATACACTGTCGTATTTTGAGTATTTTGTCCATTTTGAATTTTGTTGATTTTTGAATCAATTCACTTTTACGTAATAGTATACACTGTTGTATTTTGAGTTTTTTGTCCATTTTGAATTTTTTTGATTTTTGAATAAATTCACTTTTACGTAATAGTATACACTGTCGTATTTTGAGTATTTTGTCCATTTTGAATTTTGTTGATTTTTGAATAAATTCACTTTTACGTAATAGTATACACTGTCGTATTTTGAGTTTTTTGTCCATTTTTACTTTTTGTGATAATTCATTAAATGCACTTTTACGTAATAGTATACACTGTCGTATTTTGAGTTTTTTGTCCATTTTGAATTTTGTTGATTTTTGAATCAATTCACTTTTACGTAATAGTATACACTGTCGTATTTTGAGTTTTTTGTCCATTTTGAATTTTTTTGATTTTTGAATAAATTCACTTTTACGTAATAGTATACACTGTCGTATTTTGAGTTTTTTGTCCATTTTTTCTTTTTGTGATAATTCAATAAATGCACTTTTACGTAATAGTATACACTGTCGTATTTTTTTGCCCATTTTAATTTTTTTTTATTTTTGAATCAATTCACTTTTACGTAATAGTATACACTGTCGTATTTTGAGTTTTTTTGTCCATTTTGAATTTTGTTGCTTTTTGAATAAATTCACTTTTACGTAATAGTATACACAGTCGTATTTTGAGTTTTTTGTCCATTTTTTATTTTTGTGATAATTCAATAAATGCACTTTTACGTAATAGTATACAATGTCGTATTTTGAGTTTTTTGTCCATTTTGAATTTTTTTGATTTTTGAATAAATTCACTGTTACGTAATAGTATACACTGTCGTATTTTGAGTTTTTTTGTCCATTTTGAATTTTGTTGATTTTTGAATCAATTCACTTTTACGTAATAGTATACACTGTCGTATTTTGAGTTTTTTGTCCATTTTGAATTTTGTTGATTTTTGAATAAATTCACTTTTACATAAAAGTATACACTGTCGTATTTTGAGTTTTTTGTCCATTTTGAATTTTGTTGATTTTTGAATAAATTCACTTTTACGTAATAGTATACACAGTCGTATTTTGAGTTTTTTGTCCATTTTTTCTTTTTGTGATAATTCAATAAATGCACTTTTACGTAATAGTATACACTGTCGTATTTTGAGTTTTTTGTCCATTTTGAATTTTTTTGATTTTTGAATAAATTCACTATTACGTAATAGTATACACAGTCGTATTTTGAGTTTTTTGTCCGTTTTTTCTTTTTGTGATAATTCAATAAATGCACTTTTACGTAATAGTATACACTGTCGTATTTTGAGTTTTTTGTCCATTTTGAATTTTTTTGATTTTTGAATAAATTCACTTTTACGTAATAGTATACACTGTCGTATTTTGAGTTTTTTTGTCCATTTTGAATTTTGTTGATTTTTGAATCAATTCACTTTTACGTAATAGTATACACTGTCGTATTTTGAGTTTTGTCCATTTTGAATTTTTTTGATTTTTGAATAAATTCACTTTTACGTAATAGTATACACTGTCGTATTTTGAGTTTTTTGTCCATTTTGAATTTTTTTGATTTTTGAATAAATTCACTTTTACGTAATAGTATACACTGTCGTATTTTGAGTTTTTTGTCCATTTTGAATTTTTTTGATTTTTGAATAAATTCCCTTTTACGTAATAGTATACACTGTCGTATTTTGAGTTTTTTTGTCCATTTTGAATTTTGTTGATTTTTGAATCAATTCACTTTTACGTAATAGTATACACTGTCGTATTTTGAGTTTTTTGTCCATTTTGAATTTTGTTGATTTTTGAATCAATTCACTTTTACGTAATAGTATACACTGTCGTATTTTGAGTTTTTTGTCCATTTTTACTTTTTGTGATAATTCAATGAATGCACTTTTACGTAATAGTATACACTGTCGTATTTTGAGTTTTTTGTCCATTTTGAATTTTTTTGATTTTTGAATAAATTCACTTTTACGTAATAGTATACACTGTCGTATTTTGAGTTTTTTGCCCATTTTGAATTTTTTTGATTTTTGAATAAATTCACTTTTACGTAATAGTATACACTGTCGTATTTTGAGTATTTTGTCCATTTTGAATTTTGTTGATTTTTGAATAAATTCACTTTTACGTGATAGTATATACTGTCATATTTTGAGTTTTTTGTCCATTTTGAATTTTTTTGATTTTTGAATAAATTCACTTTTACGTAATAGTATACACAGTCGTATTTTGAGTTTTTTGTCCATTTTTTCTTTTTGTGATAATTCAATAAATGCACTTTTACGTAATAGTATACACTGTCGTATTTTGAGTTTTTTTGTCCATTTTGAATTTTGTTGCTTTTTGAATAAATTCACTTTTACGTAATAGTATACACTGTCGTATTTTGAGTTTTTTGTCCATTTTGAATTTTGTTGATTTTTGAATAAATTCACTTTTACGTAATAGTATACACTGTCGTATTTTGAGTTTTTTGTCCATTTTGAATTTTGTTGATTTTTGAATAAATTCACTTTTACGTAATAGTATACACTGTCGTATTTTGAGTTTTTTGTCCATTTTGAATTTTGTTGATTTTTGAATAAATTCACTTTTACGTAATACTATACACTGTCGTATTTTGAGTTTTTTGTCCATTTTGAATTTTGTTGATTTTTGAATAAATTCACTTTTACGTAATAGTATACACTGTCGTATTTTGAGTTTTTTGTCCATTTTGAATTTTGTTGATTTTTGAATAAATTCACTTTTACGTAATACTATACACTGTCGTATTTTGAGTTTTTTGTCCATTTTGAATTTTGTTGATTTTTGAATAAATTCACTTTTACGTAATACTATACACAGTCGTATTTTGAGTTTTTTGTCCATTTTTTCTTTTTGTGATAATTCAATAAATGCACTTTTACGTAATAGTATACACTGTCGTATTTTGAGTTTTTTGTCCATTTTGAATTTTTTTGATTTTTGAATAAATTCACTTTTACGTAATAGTATACACTGTCGTATTTTGAGTTTTTTGTCCATTTTGAATTTTTTTGATTTTTGAATAAATTCACTTTCACGTAATAGTATACACTGTCGTATTTTGAGTTTTTTGTCCATTTTAAATTTGTTTGATTTTTTAATAAATTCACTTTTACTTCATAGTATACACCTGTCGTATTTTGAGTTTTTTGTCCATTTTGAATTTTTTTGATTTTTTAATAAATTCACTTTCACGTAATAGTATACACTGTCGTATTTTGAGTTTTTTGTCCATTTTGAATTTGTTTGATTTTTGAATAAATTCACTTTTACGTCATAGTATACACTGTCGTATTTTGAGTTTTTTGTCCATTTTTACTTTTTGTGATTATTCAATAAATGCACTTTTACGTAGTAGTATACACTGTCGTATTTTGAGTATTTTGTCCATTTTTAATTTTTTTTGATTTTTGAATAAATTCACTTTTACGTCATAATATACACTGTCGTATTTTGAGTTTTTTGTCCATTTTGAATTTTTTTGATTTTTGAATAAATTCACTTTTACGTAATAGTATACACTGTCGTATTTTGAGTTTTTTTGTCCATTTTGAATTTTGTTGATTTTTGAATAAATTCACTTTTACGTAATAGTATACACAGTCGTATATTGAGTTTTTTGTCCATTTTTTCTTTTTGTGATAATTCAATAAATGCACTTTTACGTAATAGTATACACTGTCGTATTTTGAGTTTTTTGTCCATTTTGAATTTTTTTGATTTTTGAATAAATTCACTTTTACGTAATAGTATACACTGTCGTATTTTGAGTTTTTTGCCCATTTTAATTTTTTTTGATTTTTGAATAAATTCACTTTTACGTCATAGTATACAATGTCGTATTTTGAGTTTTTTTGTCCATTTTGAATTTTTTGGATTTTTGAATAAATTCACTTTTACGTCATAGTATACACTGTCGTATTTTGAGTTTTTTTGTCCATTTTTTAATTTTTTTTAATTTTTGAATAAATTCACTTTTACGTCATAGTATATACACCGTCGTATTTTGAGTTTTTTGTCCATTTTTACTTTTTGTGATAATTCAATAAATGCACTTTTACGTAATAGTATACACTGTTGTATTTTGAGTTTTTTGTCCATTTTGAATATTTTTTGATTTTTGAATAAATTCACTTTTACGTCATAGTATACACTGTCGTATTTTGAGTTTTTTGTCCATTTAGAATTTTTTTGATTTTTGAATAAATTCACTTTCACGTAATAGTATACACTGTCGTATTTTGAGTTTTTTGTCCATTTTAAATTTGTTTGATTTTTGAATAAATTCACTTTTACGTCATAGTATACACTGTCGTATTTTGAGTTTTTTGTCCATTTTTACTTTTTGTGATTTTTCAATAAATGCACTTTTACGTAATAGTATACACTGTCGTATTTTGAGTTTTTTGTCCATTTTGAATTTTTTTGATTTTTGAATGAATTCACTTTTACGTAATAGTATATACACTGTCGTATTTTGAGTTTTTTGTCCATTTTTACTTTTTGTGATTATTCAATAAATGCACTTTTACGTAGTAGTATACACTGTCCTATTTTGAGTATTTTGTCCATTTTGAATTTTTTTTGATTTTTGAATAAATTCACTTTTACGTAATAGTATACACAGTCGTATTTTGAGTTTTTTGTCCATTTTTTCTTTTTGTGATAATTCAATAAATGCACTTTTACGTAATAGTATACACTGTCGTATTTTGAGTTTTTTGTCCATTTTGAATTTTTTTGATTTTTGAATAAATTCCCTTTTACGTAATAGTATATACACTGTCGTATTTTGAGTTTTTTTGTCCATTTTGAATTTTGTTGATTTTTGAATAAATTCACTTTTACGTAATAGTATATACACTGTCGTATTTTGAGTATTTTGTCCATTTTTACTTTTTGTGATAATTCAATAAATGCACTTTTACGTAATAGTATACACTGTCGTATTTTGAGTTTTTTGTCCATTTTTACTTTTTGTGATAATTCAATAAATGCACTTTTACGTAATAGTATACACTGTCGTATTTTGAGTTTTTTGTCCATTTTGAATTTTTTTGATTTTTGAATGAATTCACTTTTACGTAATAGTATATACACTGTCGTATTTTGAGTTTTTTGTCCATTTTGAATATTTTTTGATTTTTGAATAAATTCACTTTTACGTCATAGTATACACTGTCGTATTTTGAGTTTTTTGTCCATTTAGAATTTTTTTGATTTTTGAATAAATTCACTTTCACGTAATAGTATACACTGTCGTATTTTGAGTTTTTTGTCCATTTTAAATTTGTTTGATTTTTGAATAAATTCACTTTTACGTCATAGTATACACTGTCGTATTTTGAGTTTTTTGTCCATTTTTACTTTTTGTGATTATTCAATAAATGCACTTTTACGTAATAGTATACACTGTCGTATTTTGAGTTTTTTGTCCATTTTGAATTTTTTTGATTTTTGAATGAATTCACTTTTACGTAATAGTATATACACTGTCGTATTTTGAGTTTTTTGTCCATTTTTACTTTTTGTGATTATTCAATAAATGCACTTTTACGTAGTAGTATACACTGTCATATTTTGAGTATTTTGTCCATTTTGAATTTTGTTGATTTTTGAATAAATTCACTTTTACGTAATACTATACACTGTCGTATTTTGAGTTTTTTGTCCATTTTGAATTTTGTTGATTTTTGAATAAATTCACTTTTACGTAATAGTATACACTGTCGTATTTTGAGTTTTTTGTCCATTTTGAATTTTGTTGATTTTTGAATAAATTCACTTTTACGTAATACTATACACTGTCGTATTTTGAGTTTTTTGTCCATTTTGAATTTTGTTGATTTTTGAATAAATTCACTTTTACGTAATAGTATACACAGTCGTATTTTGAGTTTTTTGTCCATTTTTTCTTTTTGTGATAATTCAATAAATGCACTTTTACGTAATAGTATACACTGTCGTATTTTGAGTTTTTTGTCCATTTTGAATTTTTTTGATTTTTGAATAAATTCACTTTTACGTAATAGTATACACTGTCGTATTTTGAGTTTTTTGTCCATTTTGAATTTTTTTGATTTTTGAATAAATTCACTTTCACGTAATAGTATACACTGTCGTATTTTGAGTTTTTTGTCCATTTTAAATTTGTTTGATTTTTTAATAAATTCACTTTTACTTCATAGTATACACCTGTCGTATTTTGAGTTTTTTGTCCATTTTGAATTTTTTTGATTTTTTAATAAATTCACTTTCACGTAATAGTATACACTGTCGTATTTTGAGTTTTTTGTCCATTTTGAATTTGTTTGATTTTTGAATAAATTCACTTTTACGTCATAGTATACACTGTCGTATTTTGAGTTTTTTGTCCATTTTTACTTTTTGTGATTATTCAATAAATGCACTTTTACGTAGTAGTATACACTGTCGTATTTTGAGTATTTTGTCCATTTTTAATTTTTTTTGATTTTTGAATAAATTCACTTTTACGTCATAATATACACTGTCGTATTTTGAGTTTTTTGTCCATTTTGAATTTTTTTGATTTTTGAATAAATTCACTTTTACGTAATAGTATACACTGTCGTATTTTGAGTTTTTTTGTCCATTTTGAATTTTGTTGATTTTTGAATAAATTCACTTTTACGTAATAGTATACACAGTCGTATATTGAGTTTTTTGTCCATTTTTTCTTTTTGTGATAATTCAATAAATGCACTTTTACGTCATAATATACACTGTCGTATTTTGAGTTTTTTGTCCATTTTGAATTTTTTGGATTTTTGAATAAATTCCCTTTTACGTAATAGTATATACACTGTCGTATTTTGAGTTTTTTGTCCATTTTGAATTTTTTTTGATTTTTGAATAAATTCACTTTTACGTCATAATATACACTGTCGTATTTTGAGTTTTTTGTCCATTTTTACTTTTTGTGATAATTCAATAAATGCACTTTTACGTAATAGTATACACTGTCGTATTTTGAGTTTTTTGTCCATTTTGAATTTTTTTGATTTTTGAATAAATTCACTTTTACGTAATAGTATACACTGTCGTATTTTGAGTTTTTTGCCCATTTTAAATTTTTTTGATTTTTGAATAAATTCACTTTTACGTCATAGTATACAATGTCGTATTTTGAGTTTTTTTGTCCATTTTGAATTTTTTGGATTTTTGAATAAATTCACTTTTACGTCATAGTATACACTGTCGTATTTTGAGTTTTTTTGTCCATTTTTATTTTTTTTAATTTTTGAATAAATTCACTTTTACGTCATAGTATATACACCGTCGTATTTTGAGTTTTTTGTCCATTTTTACTTTTTGTGATAATTCAATAAATGCACTTTTACGTAATAGTATACACTGTCGTATTTTGAGTTTTTTGTCCATTTTGAATATTTTTTGATTTTTGAATAAATTCACTTTTACGTCATAGTATACACTGTCGTATTTTGAGTTTTTTGTCCATTTAGAATTTTTTTGATTTTTGAATAAATTCACTTTCACGTAATAGTATACACTGTCGTATTTTGAGTTTTTTGTCCATTTTAAATTTGTTTGATTTTTGAATAAATTCACTTTTACGTCATAGTATACACTGTCGTATTTTGAGTTTTTTGTCCATTTTTACTTTTTGTGATTATTCAATAAATGCACTTTTACGTAATAGTATACACTGTCGTATTTTGAGTTTTTTGTCCATTTTGAATTTTTTTGATTTTTGAATGAATTCACTTTTACGTAATAGTATATACACTGTCGTATTTTGAGTTTTTTGTCCATTTTTACTTTTTGTGATTATTCAATAAATGCACTTTTACGTAATAGTATACACTGTCGTATTTTGAGTTTTTTGTCCATTTTGAATTTTTTTGATTTTTGAATAAATTCCCTTTTACGTAATAGTATATACACTGTCGTATTTTGAGTTTTTTTGTCCATTTTGAATTTTGTTGATTTTTGAATAAATTCACTTTTACGTAATAGTATACACTGTCGTATTTTGAGTATTTTGTCCATTTTTACTTTTTGTGATAATTCAATAAATGCACTTTTACGTAATAGTATACACTGTCGTATTTTGAGTTTTTTGTCCATTTTTACTTTTTGTGATAATTCAATAAATGCACTTTTACGTAATAGTATACACTGTCGTATTTTGAGTTTTGTCCATTTTGAATTTTTTTGATTTTTGAATGAATTCACTTTTACGTAATAGTATATACACTGTCGTATTTTGAGTTTTTTGTCCATTTTGAATATTTTTTGATTTTTGAATAAATTCACTTTTACGTCATAGTATACACTGTCGTATTTTGAGTTTTTTGTCCATTTAGAATTTTTTTGATTTTTGAATAAATTCACTTTCACGTAATAGTATACACTCTCGTATTTTGAGTTTTTTGTCCATTTTAAATTTGTTTGATTTTTGAATAAATTCACTTTTACGTCATAGTATACACTGTCGTATTTTGAGTTTTTTGTCCATTTTTACTTTTTGTGATTATTCAATAAATGCACTTTTACGTAATAGTATACACTGTCGTATTTTGAGTTTTTTGTCCATTTTGAATTTTTTTGATTTTTGAATGAATTCACTTTTACGTAATAGTATATACACTGTCGTATTTTGAGTTTTTTGTCCATTTAGAATTTTTTTGATTTTTGAATAAATTCACTTTCACGTAATAGTATACACTGTCGTATTTTGAGTTTTTTGTCCATTTTAAATTTGTTTGATTTTTGAATAAATTCACTTTTACTTCATAGTATACACCTGTCGTATTTTGAGTTTTTTGTCCATTTTGAATTTTTTTGATTTTTTAATAAATTCACTTTCACGTAATAGTATACACTGTCGTATTTTGAGTTTTTTGTCCATTTTGAATTTGTTTGATTTTTGAATAAATTCACTTTTACGTCATAGTATACACTGTCGTATTTTGAGTTTTTTGTCCATTTTTACTTTTTGTGATTTTTGAATAAATTCACTTTTACGTAATAGTATACACTGTCGTATTTTGAGTATTTTGTCCATTTTGAATTTTTTTGATTTTTGAATAAATTCACTTTTATGTCATAGTATACACTGTCGTATTTTGAGTTTTTTGTCCATTTTTACTTTTTGTGATAATTCAATAAATTCACTTTTACGTCATAATATACACTGTCGTATTTTGAGTTTTTTGTCCATTTTGAATTTTTTTGATTTTTGAATAAATTCACTTTTACGTAATAGTATACACTGTCGTATTTTGAGTTTTTTTGTCCATTTTGAATTTTGTTGATTTTTGAATAAATTCACTTTTACGTAATAGTATACACAGTCGTATTTTGAGTTTTTTGTCCATTTTTTCTTTTTGTGATAATTCAATAAATGCACTTTTACGTAATAGTATACACTGTCGTATTTTGAGTTTTTTGTCCATTTTGAATTTTTTTGATTTTTGAATAAATTCCCTTTTACGTAATAGTATACACTGTCGTATTTTGAGTTTTTTGTCCATTTTGAATTTTGTTCATTTTTGAATAAATTCACTTTTACGTAATAGTATACACAGTCGTATTTTGAGTTTTTTGTCCATTTTTTCTTTTTGTGATAATTCAATAAATGCACTTTTACGTAATTGTATACACTGTCGTATTTTGAGTTTTTTGTCCATTTTGAATTTTTTTAATTTTTGAATAAATTCACTTTTACGTAATAGTATACACTGTCGTATTTTGAGTTTTTTGTCCATTTTGAATTTTGTTGATTTTTGAATAAATTCACTTTTACGTCATAGTATACACTGTCGTTTTTTGAGTTTTTTGTTCATTTTGAATTTTGTTGATTTTTGAATAAATTCACTTTTACGTAATAGTATACACTGTCGTATTTTGAGTTTTTTTGTCCATTTTGATTTTGTTTTATTTTTGAATCAATTCACTTTTACGTCATAGTATACACTGTCGTATTTTGAGTTTTTTGTCCATTTTTACTTTTTGTGATAATTCAATAAATGCACTTTTACGTAATAGTATACACTGTCGTATTTTGAGTTTTTTGTCCATTTAGAATTTTTTCGATTTTTGAATGAATTCACTTTTACGTAATAGTATATACACTGTCGTATTTTGAGTTTTTTGTCCATTTAGAATTTTTTTGATTTTTGAATAAATTCACTTTCACGTTATAACTGTCTCAACTACTTTAAGTTTAAGACTGCTATAAGTCTGATTTTTAGGGAAGGAACCAACAACTTATTTTTTTATCAATGCAGTTTATACCAGGTATAAATCACTCAAAACAATTAGAATAAACATGTGCTCTTGACACTTTATCCAATTATCCATACAACCAAATAAGTAAACCACACAAATTACATTTACAATACACCCTCAACACCTACTGAATCAAAATACACATTGACCATACCAGCAAGAACAACTGTAAATGTAATCACGTAAATACCAGTCTTTGTTTTGGTTGAGAAAAAAAAAACGCCTAAGATGGGCTCAACATTGTTCAGGATGAACTTGACGTACAAAGTCCACACGTCCAAAAAGATTGTCTCATAGATGATGGGAGATGTGCCGGAATCCCTTACCGACCTTTGTGCTTAAGATCGAAGAGATCGACCGAGCGGAGAACTTGTACAGATAATAACGGGTAATCCCAGCAATCT
Source organism: Pseudorasbora parva (assembly GCF_024679245.1). Taxonomy (NCBI): domain Eukaryota; kingdom Metazoa; phylum Chordata; class Actinopteri; order Cypriniformes; family Gobionidae; genus Pseudorasbora; species Pseudorasbora parva. The sequence continues at coordinate 8,027,708 of NC_090177.1, read as the reverse complement.
AGGAAAGTGGTAGGCATGACAGAAGCAACAAAGAGTCCTTCTACAACAGAAAACATAAACTAAACATTAGTTGTGAAACCAATTAGCAAACCATCTCAAATAACCCAAAACAAAGCATGTGCAATGATTACATATCTATACAACAAAAATCACCCCGAAAAATAAATAAAGAAAAAGAAAATACTCCTTACTTTGACTGAGCATAAAACCTAAGTTTCCCAATCAGGACTCAAAGCAGTTTGTGGCAACACAGTAGGTAAGCCATGCTTCCTCTGTCCAACAAATCTTCCTACCTCTACTAGATCCTGGGTATATGCCACCTTCTAAAGCACCCTAGCGCCTCTAGTGGTGGGTAGTAGTAGTATTTAAGGTGGTGTGAACATAGTAACAGACCTGAGTCTGTTACATACCCCTCCCTTCAGAAGAAAACTTGTCATAACCATGACAAGTCTTTAAATTTTGTACATGGTAAGTCTCACTATTATGAACATCACTGAAAAAAGAGACAGAATAATTTACAGGTCCGAGGCACTTTACAATTTTTGCAGGGCCCTTCCATTTTGCTGAAAGTTTTGCCATAAACCCTTCATCCGCTTTGGACAGAGGATGACTCCGCACCCAAACTACATCCCCCACCCGATACTGCGTCTGTTTGCGGTGTTGGTCGTAGTAGCGTTTCTGTTTCACCTGGGCTTGTTCAATGTTCTCCTTTACCAGTTTGATGAGGTTTTGTTGACGCTCAAGGATTGGATAGGCAGAGTTATTAGGGTCAGGTGGTCGATGCAAGGCTCTCTCCAATGGGCCTTTTAACTTACGTCCCAGTGCTACTTCTGCAGGTGTATATCCTGTACTCTCATGCCACGCGGTGTTGATTGCGAAGCGAAACTCAGGCAACCACTTGTCCCAATGACGATGTTGGTCTCCTACATAGGATGCTATCATGGTTTTGAGATTCCTGTTGACACGTTCAGTCAAGTTTGTTTGGGGATGATAGGCCGTTGTCAATTTTTGGATAACACCCCACTGCTTGCATACTAGATTGATAAGGTGTGAGGTGAATTGTGCCCCACGGTCAGACACTAGATAAGCTGGTGTACCCCATCTGGTGAATATTTCCTCGACCAGAATCCTTGCTATCTGAGGTGCTCTTGCTGCTCTTAAGGGAAACAACTCTACCCACTTGGAACAATAATCAACGATGACAAGAAGGTGTTCATTTTGTTTTGAACTTCGAGGGAAAGGTCCCATCAAGTCAATACCAAGCATATGTCCTGGTTCAACGACAGGCGTTGACTGCAAGTGCCCCGAGAGTTTTGAGAGAGAAGGCTTATACTTTTGGCAGGTGGGACATTCTTTACAATGTTTCCACACGTCCGCCCTCACGCTAGGCCAATACACTACATCTAAAAGTCGAAGAAGTGTCTTTAACCTCCCCAGATGACCGCTGAGTGGATTGTCGTGCGCGTAGTGTAAGAACTCTTCACGGTACCTTGCTGGAATTACTAATTGCAACTTCTGTCCTTTCTGTCCGTTGGGTAAACTGCGAAATAGAAATCCATTTTGTAAAACATAATGCACTCGAGATATGTCTTGAACAGTCTGTGACTGTGCCTTACCAATTAACTCCTGAAGTTCTACATCATTACGTTGAGAAATGCCAATTTGAGTAAGATCTACCGGAATGTCAGTAGACAGTGCTGTGGCCTTCACTACAGCAATTATATCAGGTGAAGTTAGTCCATCTTGGGTTCTGGATAACACATCCGGTACAACATTACACTGTCCTTTTCTATATTTGACGGTAAAGTGGAACCCTTGTAAACGTATTGTCCAGCGCGTTAGTCGTGAAGATGGCTTTGGGTGTTGAAAAACCCAGGTCAAAGCTGCATGGTCTGTAACCACTTCAAATGGATGACCCTCAAGCTATGCCCTCCACTTCTCGACAGCCCATACAACCGCCAGACACTCTTTTTCTGAAACCGAGTAAGCCTTCTCGGGTCCTCGTAACAGTCTAGACGCGTATGCTATCACATGCTCTTCGCCTTCTGACTCTTGCGTAAGTACAGCACCTAAACCAAGCTCACTGGCATCAGTTTGAACTTTGAACGGTTTTTTAAAGTCAGGTGGTATCAAGACTGGGGCTTGTGTCAGATCTTTTTTTATGGTGTCGAATGAATGTTGGCATTGCTCTGTCCAAGACCAGATAGAATTCTTCTGCTTTAGTGCATGTAATGGGGCAGCTTTATCCGAGAAATGTGGTATAAAACGATGATACCAGCCTGCTAAACCTAAGAAGCGTTGAACATCCTTAAGTGATTGGGGTGTAGAGAATGATTTAACTGCTGCTACTTTGGATGGATCAGTTTTTATACCATCACCTGAAACAATGTGTCCTAAAAATGATAGTGATCGTTGGATGAGATTACATTTTTTTAGGTTAAGTGTGAGACCTGCATCATGAAAGCACTGGAAAACTTGGCTGAGGTGTTCAAGATGTTCCTTCTCATTCTGTGAAAACACCACCACATCGTCAATATATATGAAACAGCACTTGCCTTTGAGCTCTCTTAATACATGTTCCATTAATCTCTGAAAGGACGCAGCTGCGTTTTTCAACCCAAAAGGAAGCCGTAAAAATTCATACAACCCTGTTGATGTGACAAAAGCAGTTTTCTGGATACTGTCCTTCTCCATGTCCACCTGCTAATATCCACTTCTCAAATCTAGAGTGCTAAACACCGCTGCTCCATGTAGTGACTCTAAGATATCCTGGATCTGGGGCATTGGGTAGGCATCCAGGTACGTCTTGGCATTAAGACCTTGGTAGTCCACACAGAGTCTTGAACTTCCATCCTTTTTTGGGACTACCACCACTGGTGAAGCCCAAGGGGAAATAGATGGTTGAATTATCTTTTTGGCTAACAAGTCCTTAACTTCTAAATCAATAAATCTTTGCTTGTCTACTGAAACCTTGTAAGCACGTTTTCTTACTGGAACATCATTTGTAGTGATAATGCGATGTTTTACAAGACTTGACTGTCCAATCTCGTGGGTGCAAACTGATGGCCATTCTAACATTAAATCTTTCAGCCGTCCCTTAAACTGTTCACCCGTATCAGCCTGCTGTGTAAGTTGGTGGATGGCATGAAGCGTTTCATCAGACATTGTAGGAGTGGGTAAAGCAAGATAAAAGTTCACAGTTGAATGGCATTCGTTGGTTAGAAATGAATACGTTTTCCCTTCAACAGTCTCTTCTTTTATAGGCAGACTGTACTGTGCTTTTTGAAAATCTAACCTTATTCCAGAAGCGAGCAGAAAATCCATACCTAGGATGATCGGTACAGTTAAATCTGCATCATTCAGGATAAACAGTACGATTTTCATATGTTGTCCCTGAATTTCACAACTCCATTCCACCTTACCAATGGCTGTCTGCCGCTGTCCATTTGCAAGCAGAAATGACTGTCCTTTACTTGACTGGAATTGTTCCTCTTTGCATAGCTGTTTCCACAAGGATTTCTGGATGAGAGACAAGGTGCTGCCAGTATCGACCATAGCTTTGAAATATCTGTCTTGTAGGACAATGGGAATGGTGACTGTCTTTAAATCAAATTGTACATTGGATTGAACGACTCTGGTATTAGCATGAGGAGGTTTACGTTGCAGATCTTGAGAAGATTGAGGTTTTTTCCTTTGTTCTTCAACATTGACAAGACTCCAATATCTTTTGGACTCATCAAAATCTCTTTCTATCTGTGTTCCAATTCTAACCAACTCTCCAACTTCTTTAACAGTTCCTCTTAGCAAGCTTGCAAGACGTGGGTTGCAATTTCGTAGAATAGCTTGGACCACTTCCTTCTCAGGCATTTCACTCTTCCACCTCAAACATAAGGCTCTATATTGGAAAGCAAAATCTCTGATGCTCTCCTTCGCACCTTGCTTCCTCTCAAGTAATTTCCTTGCCGCAACTTCCTCATAATCTTCACTTAAGAATGAGAGCAAGAAAGTTTCTTTAAACTGTTTCCAATTTTGAACATTTCTACGTTCAGCAAGCCACCAGTCTTTTGCGGTACCTTTTAATACAGCTGTGAGTGAAGCCATTATCTCACACTCACTGAGGGGCCGAACAGCAAAATATTCCTCACATCTTTCAATGAATACAACTGGATCTTCATCCTTGTTATTACTAAAACAAGGAAAGTCGAGTTTCACAGGAGGATTATGTTGCATTGAGCTCTGGCTTTCGGAAACTGGCAAGTGGCTATACTGGAGGCTATATGTTTGGTCTCTCGATTTACCACCAGGATATGTACCTAAAGGGCTTGGATCACGGTGACCAGGCGTAGACATGGATGGAACAAGAGAGCTGAGTTTCTGATCAATTTGAATGTCCCGTCTCTTCAAACAATCAATCATGGACTTACCTAGGTCTTGAATGGAGAGCTCCAACTGTTTTTTAGTTCTGTCACATTCCCGTTCCATATAATATTTTATTCTTTCTTCGCTGGCCTTGCACTTAGACTCAAATTCTGCATATGGAACACAATCACTCATCCCTTGAGCACATTCTGTTAAGCGACCTTCCAGCGAAGTAATTCTTTCTGTCAGCCTTTCTATTAATGCCGTAACTGATGAAAATGGGTTGTGATCTGGTACTTCATCTGTTTCTGTGGAAGGTGGCGGTGGAAAATCAGAGTCATTCAGAATATTGTCACCAGCGGGAATGCTATCCCTAATCCTTTCTCCCTCTTCCTCAGAGTCGATGTACAGTTCGCTAAAAGTGTTAATCAGCTCGTTGAGAGGCTCTCTCTGTATGGTGAACGGCTCTGATGAGAAATCCAGTCTGGGTGCTGAGTCATCCTCATCAGGAGCAATATGATCGGCCATACTGGGTGAAAATAAACACTGGTTAATAAATGCAAATCTATAAGTTTTCAGGTCCCTGTTTGGGCGCCATTCTATAACTGTCTCAACTACTTTAAGTTTAAGACTGCTATAAGTCTGATTTTTAGGGAAGGAACCAACAACTTATTTTTTTATCAATGCAGTTTATACCAGGTATAAATCACTCAAAACAATTAGAATAAACATGTGCTCTTGACACTTTATCCAATTATCCATACAACCAAATAAGTAAACCACACAAATTACATTTACAATACACCCTCAACACCTACTGAATCAAAATACACATTGACCATACCAGCAAGAACAACTGTAAATGTAATCACGTAAATACCAGTCTTTGTTTTGGTTGAGAAAAAAAAAACGCCTAAGATGGGCTCAACATTGTTCAGGATGAACTTGACGTACAAAGTCCACACGTCCAAAAAGATTGTCTCATAGATGATGGGAGATGTGCCGGAATCCCTTACCGACCTTTGTGCTTAAGATCGAAGAGATCGACCGAGCGGAGAACTTGTACAGATAATAACGGGTAATCCCAGCAATCTAGGAAAGTGGTAGGCATGACAGAAGCAACAAAGAGTCCTTCTACAACAGAAAACATAAACTAAACATTAGTTGTGAAACCAATTAGCAAACCATCTCAAATAACCCAAAACAAAGCATGTGCAATGATTACATATCTATACAACAAAAATCACCCCGAAAAATAAATAAAGAAAAAGAAAATACTCCTTACTTTGACTGAGCATAAAACCTAAGTTTCCCAATCAGGACTCAAAGCAGTTTGTGGCAACACAGTAGGTAAGCCATGCTTCCTCTGTCCAACAAATCTTCCTACCTCTACTAGATCCTGGGTATATGCCACCTTCTAAAGCACCCTAGCGCCTCTAGTGGTGGGTAGTAGTAGTATTTAAGGTGGTGTGAACATAGTAACAGACCTGAGTCTGTTACAACGTAATAGTATACACTGTCGTATTTTGAGTTTTTTGTCCATTTTAAATTTGTTTGATTTTTGAATAAATTCACTTTTACTTCATAGTATACACCTGTCGTATTTTGAGTTTTTTGTCCATTTTGAATTTTTTTGATTTTTTAATAAATTCACTTTCACGTAATAGTATACACTGTCGTATTTTGAGTTTTTTGTCCATTTTGAATTTGTTTGATTTTTGAATAAATTCACTTTTACGTCATAGTATACACTGTCGTATTTTGAGTTTTTTGTCCATTTTTACTTTTTGTGATTATTCAATAAATGCACTTTTACGTATTAGTATACACTGTCGTATTTTGAGTATTTTGTCCATTTTTAATTTTTTTTGATTTTTGAATAAATTCACTTTTACGTCATAATATACACTGTCGTATTTTGAGTTTTTTGTCCATTTTGAATTTTTTTGATTTTTGAATAAATTCACTTTTACGTAATAGTATACACTGTCGTATTTTGAGTTTTTTTGTCCATTTTGAATTTTGTTGATTTTTGAATAAATTCACTTTTACGTAATAGTATACACAGTCGTATTTTGAGTTTTTTGTCCATTTTTTCTTTTTGTGATAATTCAATAAATGCACTTTTACGTCATAATATACACTGTCGTATTTTGAGTTTTTTGTCCATTTTGAATTTTTTTGATTTTTGAATAAATTCCCTTTTACGTAATAGTATATACACTGTCGTATTTTGAGTTTTTTGTCCATTTTGAATTTTTTTTGATTTTTGAATAAATTCACTTTTACGTCATAATATACACTGTCGTATTTTGAGTTTTTTGTCCATTTTGAATTTTGTTGATTTTTGAATCAATTCACTTTTACGTAATAGTATACACTGTCGTATTTTGAGTTTTTTGTCCATTTTGAATTTTTTTGATTTTTGAATAAATTCACTTTTACGTAATAGTATACACTGTCGTATTTTGAGTTTTTTGCCCATTTTAAATTTTTTTGATTTTTGAATAAATTCACTTTTACGTCATAGTATACACTGTCGTATTTTGAGTTTTTTTGTCCATTTTGAATTTTTTTGATTTTTGAATAAATTCACTTTTACGTCATAGTATACACTGTCGTATTTTGAGTTTTTTTGTCCATTTTAATTTTTTTTAATTTTTGAATAAATTCACTTTTACGTCATAGTATATACACTGTCGTATTTTGAGTTTTTTGTCCATTTTTACTTTTTGTGATAATTCAATAAATGCACTTTTACGTAATAGTATACACTGTCGTATTTTGAGTTTTTTGTCCATTTTGAATTTTTTTGATTTTTGAATGAATTCACTTTTACGTAATAGTATACACTGTCGTATTTTGAGTTTTTTGTCCATTTTGAATTTTTTTGATTTTTGAATAAATTCACTTTTACGTCATAGTATACACTGTCGTATTTTGAGTTTTTTGCCCATTTTAAATTTTTTTGATTTTTGAATAAATTCACTTTTACGTCATAGTATACACTGTCGTATTTTGAGTTTTTTTGTCCATTTTTATTTTTTTTAATTTTTGAATAAATTCACTTTTACGTCATAGTATATACACTGTCGTATTTTGAGTTTTTTGTCCATTTTTACTTTTTGTGATAATTCAATAAATGCACTTTTACGTAATAGTATACACTGTCGTATTTTGAGTTTTTTGTCCATTTTGAATTTTTTTGATTTTTGAATGAATTCACTTTTACGTAATAGTATACACTGTCGTATTTTGAGTTTTTTGTCCATTTAGAATTTTTTTGATTTTTGAATAAATTCACTTTCACGTAATAGTATACACTGTCGTATTTTGAGTTTTTTGTCCATTTTAAATTTGTTTGATTTTTGAATAAATTCACTTTTACGTCATAGTATACACTGTCGTATTTTGAGTTTTTTGTCCATTTTTACTTTTTGTGATTATTCAATAAATGCACTTTTACGTAATAGTATACACTGTCGTATTTTGAGTTTTTTGTCCATTTTGAATTTTTTTGATTTTTGAATGAATTCACTTTTACGTAATAGTATATACACTGTCGTATTTTGAGTTTTTTGTCCATTTTTACTTTTTGTGATTATTCAATAAATGCACTTTTACGTAGTAGTATACACTGTCATATTTTGAGTATTTTGTCCATTTTGAATTTTTTTTGATTTTTGAATAAATTCACTTTTACGTCATAATATACACTGTCGTATTTTGAGTTTTTTGCCCATTTTGAATTTTTTTGATTTTTGAATAAATTCACTTTTACGTAATAGTATACACTGTCGTATTTTGAGTATTTTGTCCATTTTTACTTTTTGTGATAATTCAATAAATGCACTTTTACGTAATAGTATACACTGTCGTATTTTGAGTTTTTTGTCCATTTTTACTTTTTGTGATAATTCAATAAATGCACTTTTACGTAATAGTATACACTGTCGTATTTTGAGTTTTTTGTCCATTTTGAATTTTTTTGATTTTTGAATGAATTCACTTTTACGTAATAGTATATACACTGTCGTATTTTGAGTTTTTTGTCCATTTTGAATATTTTTTGATTTTTGAATAAATTCACTTTTACGTCATAGTATACACTGTCGTATTTTGAGTTTTTTGTCCATTTAGAATTTTTTTGATTTTTGAATAAATTCACTTTCACGTAATAGTATACACTGTCGTATTTTGAGTTTTTTGTCCATTTTAAATTTGTTTGATTTTTGAATAAATTCACTTTCACGTAATAGTATACACTGTCGTATTTTGAGTTTTTTGTCCATTTTTACTTTTTGTGATTATTCAATAAATGCACTTTTACGTAATAGTATACACTGTCGTATTTTGAGTTTTTTGTCCATTTTGAATTTTTTTGATTTTTGAATGAATTCACTTTTACGTAATAGTATATACACTGTCGTATTTTGAGTTTTTTGTCCATTTTTACTTTTTGTGATTATTCAATAAATGCACTTTTACGTAGTAGTATACACTGTCATATTTTGAGTATTTTGTCCATTTTGAATTTTTTTTTATTTTTGAATAAATTCACTTTTACTTCATAATATACACTGTCGTATTTTGAGTTTTTTGCCCATTTTGAATTTTTTTGATTTTTGAATAAATTCACTTTTACGTAATAGTATACACTGTCGTATTTTGAGTATTTTGTCCATTTTGAATTTTTTTGATTTTTGAATAAATTCACTTTTATGTCATAGTATACACTGTCGTATTTTGAGTTTTTTGTCCATTTTTACTTTTTGTGATAATTCAATAAATTCACTTTTACGTCATAATATACACTGTCGTATTTTGAGTTTTTTGTCCATTTTGAATTTTTTTGATTTTTGAATAAATTCACTTTTACGTAATAGTATACACAGTCGTATTTTGAGTTTTTTGTCCATTTTTTCTTTTTGTGATAATTCAATAAATGCACTTTTACGTAATTGTATACACTGTCGTATTTTGAGTTTTTTGTCCATTTTGAATTTTTTTAATTTTTGAATAAATTCACTTTTACGTAATAGTATACACTGTCGTATTTTGAGTTTTTTGTCCATTTTTTCTTTTTGTGATAATTCAATAAATGCACTTTTACGTAATTGTATACACTGTCGTATTTTGAGTTTTTTGTCCATTTTGAATTTTTTTAATTTTTGAATAAATTCACTTTTACGTAATAGTATACACTGTCGTATTTTGAGTTTTTTGTCCATTTTGAATTTTGTTGATTTTTGAATAAATTCACTTTTACGTCATAGTATACACTGTCGTTTTTTGAGTTTTTTGTTCATTTTGAATTTTGTTGATTTTTGAATAAATTCACTTTTACGTAATAGTATACACTGTCGTATTTTGAGTTTTTTTGTCCATTTTGATTTTGTTTTATTTTTGAATCAATTCACTTTTACGTCATAGTATACACTGTCGTATTTTGAGTTTTTTGTCCATTTTGAATTTTATTGATTTTTGAATAAATTCACTTTTACGTAATAGTATACACTGTCGTATTTTGAGTTTTTTTGTCCATTTTGAATTTTTTTGATTTTTGAATAAATTCACTTTTACGTCATAGTATACACTGTCGTATTTTGAGTATTTTGTCCATTTTGAATTTTATTGATTTTTGAATAAATTCACTTTTACGTAATAGTATACACTGTCGTATTTTGAGTTTTTTTGTCCATTTTGAATTTTTTTGATTTTTGAATAAATTCACTTTTACGTCATAGTATACACTGTCGTATTTTGAGTATTTTGTCCATTTTGAATTTTATTGATTTTTGAATAAATTAACTTTTACGTAATAGTATACACTGTCGTATTTTGAGTTTTTTGCCCATTTTGAATTTTGTTGATTTTTGAATAAATTCACTTTTACGTCATAGTATACACTGTCGTATTTTGAGTTTTTTGCCCATTTTGAATTTTTTTGATTTTTGAATAAATTCACTTTTACGTAATAGTATACACTGTCATATTTTGAGTATTTTGTCCATTTTGAATTTTGTTGATTTTTTAATAAATTCACTTTTACGTCATAGTATACACTGTCGTATTTTGAGTTTTTTGTCCATTTTTACTTCTTGTGATAATTCAATAAATGCACTTTTACGTAATAGTATACACTGCCGTATTTTGAGTATTTTGTCCATTTTGAATTTTATTGATTTTTGAATAAATTCACTTTTACCTAATAGTATACACTGTCGTATTTTGAGTTTTTTGTCCATTTTTACTTTTTGTGATAATTCAATAAATTCACTTTTACGTAATAGTGTACACTGTCGTATTTTGGGTTTTTTGTCCATTTTGAATTTTTTTGATTTTTGAATAAATTCACTTTTACGTCATAGTATACACTGTCGTATTTTGAGTTTTTTGCCCATTTTGAATTTTTTTGATTTTTGAATAAATTCACTTTTACGTCATAGTATACACTGTCGTATTTTGAGTTTTTTGTCCATTTTGAATTTTGTTGATTTTTGAATAAATTCACTTTTACGTCATAGTATACACTGTCGTATTTTGAGTTTTTTGTCCATTTTTACTTTTTGTGATAATTCAATAAATTCACTTTTACGTAATAGTATACACTGTCGTATTTTGAGTTTTTTGCCCATTTTGAATTTTTTTGATTTTTGAATAAATTCACTTTTACGTCATAGTATACACTGTCGTATTTTGAGTTTTTTTGTCCATTTTGAATTTTGTTGATTTTTGAATAAATTCACTTTTACGTAATAGTATACACAGTCGTATTTTGAGTTGTCCATTTTTTCTTTTTGTGATAATTCAATAAATGCACTTTTACGTAATAGTATACACTGTCGTATTTTGAGTTTTTTTGTCCATTTTGAATTTTGTTGATTTTTGAATCAATTCACTTTTACGTCATAGTATACACTGTCGTATTTTGAGTTTTTTGCCCATTTTGAATTTTTTTGATTTTTGAATAAATTCACTTTTACGTAATAGTATACACTGTCATATTTTGAGTATTTTGTCCATTTTGAATTTTGTTGATTTTTTAATAAATTCACTTTTACGTCATAGTATACACTGTCGTATTTTGAGTTTTTTGTCCATTTTTACTTCTTGTGATAATTCAATAAATGCACTTTTACGTAATAGTATACACTGCCGTATTTTGAGTATTTTGTCCATTTTGAATTTTATTGATTTTTGAATAAATTCACTTTTACCTAATAGTATACACTGTCGTATTTTGAGTTTTTTGTCCATTTTTACTTTTTGTGATAATTCAATAAATTCACTTTTACGTAATAGTGTACACTGTCGTATTTTGGGTTTTTTGTCCATTTTGAATTTTTTTGATTTTTGAATAAATTCACTTTTACGTCATAGTATACACTGTCGTATTTTGAGTTTTTTGCCCATTTTGAATTTTTTTGATTTTTGAATAAATTCACTTTTACGTCATAGTATACACTGTCGTATTTTGAGTTTTTTGTCCATTTTGAATTTTGTTGATTTTTGAATAAATTCACTTTTACGTCATAGTATACACTGTCGTATTTTGAGTTTTTTGTCCATTTTTACTTTTTGTGATAATTCAATAAATTCACTTTTACGTAATAGTATACACTGTCGTATTTTGAGTTTTTTGCCCATTTTGAATTTTTTTGATTTTTGAATAAATTCACTTTTACGTCATAGTATACACTGTCGTATTTTGAGTTTTTTTGTCCATTTTGAATTTTGTTGATTTTTGAATAAATTCACTTTTACGTAATAGTATACACAGTCGTATTTTGAGTTTGTCCATTTTTTCTTTTTGTGATAATTCAATAAATGCACTTTTACGTAATAGTATACACTGTCGTATTTTGAGTTTTTTTTGTCCATTTTGAATTTTGTTGATTTTTGAATCAATTCACTTTTACGTAATAGTATACACTGTCGTATTTTGAGTTTTTTGTCCATTTTGAATTTTTTTGATTTGTGAATAAATTTACTTTCACGTCACTGTCGTATTTTGAGTTTTTTGTCCATTTTGAATTTTTTTGATTTTTGAATAAATTCACTT